>NC_090878.1:241271-243771 GCF_036669935.1 Montipora foliosa | reverse complement strand
TTTTTAAAGTTTCTTTTGTCTCTAAATTCCCGAAAGAGACTGGATACAAAGAAGACAACACCAAATATGGATGTTTGTCCTGAAAGCCTTGGGGCCATGTTAGAATATTGACGTGGCATATTGCTTTTCGCAACATACCGGTAATCATACCGTTACCCAACCCCGGTACCAAACGCATCATCTTGCGCGCGCTCGACAACAGACATTTTTTTAAAACTGACAAATCTTCACAAGCCTCTCCCCAATTTGCAGTTTTTCTTACGCGTTCGAAGTCACCCGATCTCCGCACGGAAACAAAATGTCACAAATTAATGCCTGAAGCGTTTTGTGAGATTCCGCCATAACAATTCAGAGCTGATGAAGGAAACCTAGTACCTAGGTGCACTGCTGGATAAAGAAGGCGTGGCGACCAAAGACATACACCAGAGACTAAGTAAAGCCAGACAAACTGTCTACAGGTTGCGAAGAATTTGGGACTGTAACGAAATCAGCAGGAAGACGAAAGTTCAATTGTTCAAAACAATTGTCAGAGCAGTTTTGATGTATGGCTGCGAAGCTTGGAAACTCACGAAAACAGAAGCAAAGAAGCTGGACGCTTTCCAATACAAATGCATGAAACGCATACTGAGAACAAGAAAGCCACGGACCATCTCGCACCAACAAATCCAGGAGACCACAGGAGTGAACAGAACGAGTGATAAGATCAGACGCCGAAGATGGAATTGGATCGGGCATATATTGAGGAAGAACAGAGAGGAGCACTGTGTTACAGCATTGGAGTGGAGGCCAGAGGGGAGGAGGAGACCAGGTCGACCAAAAACAACATGGAGGAGAATGGTTGAAGACGAAAGACGAGTAGCTGGGTGGCAATCATGGACGACTGTCAGAGCTTTAGCAGCAAACCGAAGTGGATGGAAAGAGAATGTCAAAGCCTTATGTGCCTTATGGCACGAAGAGATATAGAGATAGAGAAGGAAAGCCATACGAAAGACAAAGGAGACATTGGACTAGACCGGGAGGAGCTAGCGCGTGGTGGGACTTCTTGGTGAATGTAGTGGTATTAACTGAACATTTATTTCACATATGCACAATCCTAGGTCCAACTCGTTCTTATCGTTTTCCAACGTTTTAGTTTGGACAGATGAAACCAATGGGAAAATTAAACGTTAGTGTGGGCGAAAATATTTTGCTTCGTTTTCTTCGAGATAAAAACGCTTAAGCTTTACTGTGGCCGGAGCCCGAGTTAGAGCTCTTTCGGGGCGGGTTTCGGGGGTCTTCGTCTCATTCCCTTTTAGCATAAATCAACTAGTGGTTGAAAACGTTATCTAAATCCTCTTCACAGACACTTTGAGAACGCCAAGAGGCGGCTGTCATTAATTTTGTTAGCTGCTACACTAAATACTATCTATCACAGAATAGATAGTAGCATAGCCAATCAAAGAACTGCACGCTAACCCAGACTAAAAACGGATGAACATTCAACAAATTGTTTCACTTATTTTACAGTGCGACGCGCCATACCGTGGCTACCCAACAAACATTTTTACAAGTTAGCTACTGATCAAGATACGCGAATTTGATTGACAGACACACCTCCATAGAAAGTTTCAACGCGCAAGAACCAAATGGAGGCTTGTCTGTCAATCAAATCCGCTCAGACTGATTGGCTAACTTGAAAAAAATGTTTGTTGGGTGGCCACGGTAAGGCGCGTCGCAGTGTTAGAGTGCCCAATACAAAGTATGGAAAGCAAAATACGAATATATCGAAATCAAATATTTATATTTGTTTTAAATTTTTTTTATTTGTTTGATTTTTTTATTATTATTATTACTATATACCCCTACCGGTGTAGCTACCTACTAAAATGATAGCATTGCGTGACGACCAAATAACGAACGCTGCAAGATTGTGCTGCGGGCGCCGACACTCTTGGGAGCAAAGGTAAAAGGTCGCAATCAAATGTAATATTTTGGTCAACTTGGTGTAGTACGTACAACGCAAACAACTATCCACGAATTGCATTGCAGCTGTTGACTTAGGTAGATGCAGCGATGATTATATGCCGCGAAAGAAGATCACAGATTCATGATATTCGACCACTGATTACGTTGACAGTTGGCGATGTGCATTAGACGTTGTCTAAACAGAAGCAAACTTTGACCGCTTAAAGGCGACGAATCGTGAAAGAAACTCGTTAAATCGGCCTATGGACCTGTCTCTTACTGCCAACAAGGTTAGAAAATTTCGAAATTATCATCTCTGTGTCTATTTCAACTTAATATGGGTCAAGTCATGTGGCGCATGCTAAGATTTACGTCTAACCCGTCAATTGATATTTGACGACAAAGGGCAAATATTTGCATTTTTAACGTACTTTGAAAAGCTCTCGCGTCGCTCACAATCATTTGCCCAAAGAAATTTTTACAGGAATCTGTAGAACATTCTTCGGCGATTCAACCACCAGAAGCTTAATCCATTAGAAGGTTTCGCACACGATGA
>NC_090878.1:151271-163771 GCF_036669935.1 Montipora foliosa | reverse complement strand
CGTCACTCTCACGATTTTTCACTCACCAGTCCAGCCAGCGATTCAGTGATTGTAGTTCCTCTCGCGTCTTGGGCACGTCTCTGTCTCCCTGGTGCTCGAGTTCGGTCGCGGCCTTTCTCATTTGCCTGATGATTTTCACTCCCCGGTATTCGGGCGCGTGGGCCCGGTAAAGGTACTTCAGGGGGTACGTGAGAGCGCCCAGGTGGTAAGCAATGGTCTTTCCGCTGAGGTCTCTCTCATGCTGAAGAGAAAGGAGGGGTTAAGGTTGTTGATCGGTTTAGGGTTAGGGTTAGGACAACTTGTGTGCTACCAGCTCAATTTTCTGCACCTGGAGTGCAGAAATAGAGCGGTGTGAGAAAATTCAAAAGGAGGCAATAATAATAATAATAATAATAACAATTATAATAACAACCACAATAATACCAATCCTAATACTAATAGTAATACTAAAAACATTCTTGCCACAATGATGAAGGCTTCTTGTGATCAATGTTAGAGACTGCAAGAGTTTGGAAGAGCCGTCGAAGTCAGAGCGAGGCTCCGAGGCAGACGGCAAACTGTTGCAGTAGTAGGCCCTCCCCCCTCCTTGGCAGGCGCGCGTCGAACAGTGGCGTGGGACGCTTTGCTGAGCGGCGACAGGAAGTGGTTAGTCCAATGACTGCCCAGTTTAGCCTTGTCATTGCCACGGTTATCATGCAGGATCGTGGCCCTTGCACTTCTCAACTTAAAGGACACTGAATGAGCGATGTCCAAACGAGTATTCTGTCCAGAAGATTGCAGTCGGGCCTAAATTATGCATATGTTTTTTTGTTTGTTTTTCGCTATCTTGCTGCGAAAACTTGATATAAAGTCAAGTCAACTATTGAAAGGCTTGCCAAAGGGTCCAGGAAAAAATCTATTAATCTAATAACAAATATATAAAAGTTCTGGTCACTCGTCACCAAGGAAAGCATGCAACAATTTGCAGAGGGTCGATGCAGCAATATTTTGGGACATGCAAGCAAGATTGCCTCTTCACTCCACGCACGAATAAGTAACAATTTTTGGGTTTGGTTTTCACACGATAGCGCTAATTATCGAGGCCAAAGTTTGCGTTATCTGCAGGCCATGATAATTATCCCTACCACGCTAAAACCCGAATCCAATAATTGTTTTATTACGCATAATGCTGAGCTGAGCTCCCCCACGACAAAACTGATCAAACTGCTGGTTTAAGTGTATTAGGTGACGTCACTTCTGGGTGCATGCATGTATAAAACTATTGTCTGTAGGTATGACGTCAATTCTACCCACCCACACACACACATAGACATCTATAAAGTGTGAAACTTGATTTTCATAAAACAGTGCTCAATACATAGAAGTAGAGCGTAGTATATATGGAAGAAAAAGACAAATAAACTACAAGTTCATCCCTACAAGCCTGTTTCGTGGTCGCCCACTCTTCAGGGGATTTCTTTCTTCTTTTGAGTGGGCGCCCACGAAACAGGTTTGTGGGGACGAACTTGTTTCAGTTTATTTGTCTTTTTCTTCCATCTATCTATATATATATATATATATAAGAAGAAGAAGAAGTTCGCTGTTTACTCTTTCTACACAAACTACAATTTTCGAGTGCAAGCGTGTAGTATCCTTTGGATCCTTCTTCCGAGCGGCATCACCGTTGGTAAGCCAATCTTCATTCAAATATATATATATATATATATATATATATATATATATTAATCATTCACTGGAGTAATTGTGCAACCAGTTGGGCTTTTTTTTTTTCCAATTACGCTGTGCAGATCGGCATTCTCACAGGCCCTGTTCAGGGATTCCATTACTTCTTAGGGGCCCTGGGCTCATCATTTCTCCACCTGATTGCATGATTTACTAAGTCCGGTTGTTTATTTTAAATTATTAGTTTCGATGTCTGGTGATTAACGCCTTTTTCGGAATAGAGCTAACTATTTCTTATCTCACGTATTGTCCACTCGATTTATTCCAACCGCACGTACTACATGACATATTATTGTGATTTTTTATAATTTTTTTGTAATTTTAAACATTTTACACCTTTTGGTTCATAGTTTTGTATAAATAGCGCAAGTTCAGTTGTACCAGGTATTTTTAGTTTTTAGTTTTTAGCGTGTACTGAAGAAGCCCGAAGGGCGAAACGTTTACACGAAATTATAATATACCAGACCTGTGAGAAGTTCGCCAGCGACTCATTTTTTCATTCTTCCTATTAACTTATCTGAGTCAAGACGTTTTGTATCCTTTTGGATCCTCCTCGCAAGTGGCATCACCGTTGGATACTCAATCTTTATCATTCTACTTATATATATATATATATATATATGAAGTGTGAAACTTGATTCTCGTAAAACAGTGCTCGATACATAGAAGTAGTAGAGCGAAGTATATGTGGAAGAAAAAAACAAATAAACTACAAAAGTTGAAGGATTAAAGAGGACGCATCAATTCTCTGTGACTCTGAGATTCACGCCCAAGCACTTGTCAGACAGAACTTTATTCAACTAAGAAGAACATACCTTCTTATATACATATTAGATAAGTAGCTAATTAATTCACTAGTGTGATGATCTGATCTACTTGTGAAATAAAGATTCTATAGAGCTATTGTTGGCGGCTTGTGAAATTTGCCAAGCAAAACTTATTCTCGTGGCGGCATTTAGAAACGAGTTCTGTTCTTTTGTTAAATAAAGGCGGCCAACAATAGCTCTATAGAATCTTTATCTCACACGTAGATCAGATCATCACACTAGTGAATTAATTGGCTACTTATCTAATTTGTATATAAGAAGGTATGTTCTAAGTTGAATAAAGTTCTGTCTGACGAGCGCTTAGGCGCAAGACTCAGAGTCGCAGAGAGTCGATGCGTCCTCTTTAATCCTTCAACTTACGTTTACTTAGCTCTGCTACCACAGCATTGAGCAATTAACGCCATATAAAACAATTAGGATAGTACGCGCACTTTCATTGGTCAATAGCTGTGTTTGGATGAGAGTACGGCATAAATTGCACGAATGTGGATAGGTTGTGCATTGTCAGACGCGCGTTTTGATTGGTTGGAAGGAAATGTGAGCGTGTGTCAAGAAGATCTGTTTCAATCAATCAGGAAGTAAAAACACCAGCATTTTCTTCCATTGGTTGAATTATCTTTGAGAAATATTTCATAAAAGTAACAGAGGACTTTTTTCGCCTGGTTGCCATTGCTTCATCTGAACGCTCGGGGGGAGTTGGGAGAATGGGAGACAGTTATGCAAACGCGAGACCCACCCTGCGGGTCTCGGGTTTGCATAACTCTCTCCCATTCTCCCAACTCCCCCAAGCGCTCAGATGCATATGAGGTTATGGGAAACATGGAAAAAGAAGTCCTCTCTTGCTTAAACAAGTAATCTATTGTCTGTAGCTAGAGCAAGCAAGAATTCGCTGCGTGCTTAACAGCCAATGCAAATCGAGGTGGTGACACCAATGCATCATAATCTCACTAGAACAGTTCCTAGCATAATTTTCAGACAGATCAAGATGGCGACCCGAGCGTGACGAAAAACCGAGGAAAACTACCAAAAATTACACTTACTCCCACTTCCCTCGACGAATTGCATCGGTCTCCAGCCAACTTGGACCGATCATCGAGCTTGTCTCGGAGTTGAGAAGCGAGACAAACAAAGCGAAACACTCTGCCTACTTCTTCGCGACATTTAGGGCACGCTTTTGGAAGAGCGGCACTGGGGGCTAGTGGTCTTGCGGTCGGGTGTGGTTCGGCCATTCATTTAAAGGCCGAGCGCGCCAAGGAAAAGCGATCGGCACGAGGCCGACAGAACCACGAAACCCAGAAAAAGAGAGAGACACACACACACACAAGGGCACCCAGCGAGCCAATTAATTAAGCCAAAGGCCTTTGTCAGACCATTTCTAGGCTCCTTGTAATCTATAAAGACTATCTGAAGAGATGTTGTGATCACCTAGAAAAATGTTGATCTGTTCGTATATCTTAGCTCCAAATTGAAGTGTCCGAATATTGTAGGGAATGATACCTTCATCTTAAGAAATTGCTAGCTGAACGTTACTTCAGCTTCTAAGAACTTCCGACCCAACCATTCGCTCATCCGAAACTGCTAGCAAAAGATATCCCTTGCGACAACGAATCTTTTAGGTGATGTTTTAGTAAAGAAATCTGTAGCAAGTTGGCAACGTGCAACGGAAATGCCTAGTAGAACAGTTTGAACCTCCCGAACTCTCATATTTCACCGAAGGTTATCGTTGGGTGCCCCTGAAAAAAAGCTAGAAAGACCATGGACTCACCCGCAAATGATCCAGGTATGACTCAACGGCGGTGATGCTCTCCAGTACCTTGCACGAGACATCGTGGCCATTCACATGCGCGAAACCCAGAAAACCTGTGAAGGGAAAGTAGTAAAAAACAACAGTCAGCTCTTGCTGTGCCGCGTGCGTTCTAGAGAGAAGGACGGTGCTCGCGCGCCGCCTTCCGTGATGGCTAGCTTAGCAAATGCGCAAAGATTGTGCGCGTAGCGAGAAATGAAACTCTGCCCAGGGAAACTGTAGAGGCGACTTACTCAAGATTCTCTCTTGGTTTCTGTCGAAGGTGCTCTTCGAAACCTTGGGGCCCGCTCTCTCCAGGGAATGCTCTCTTGTAAAGAAGGACCTGCATTTTCCCAACAGCTTGCGCAGGTCTGGCGGCAGTTGTTGCAGTTTTAGAGCGTACGACTTGCGCTTCGAAGCAGCCGCTGGGACCACCGGGCGATCAGCTTTCTCCGTAGGCTGACTGCCGCCCTTGACTTGTTCCTCTTCCTCCTCCGAGGCCGAAGAAGAAGAACCAGAACCGGAGGAATCGGAATATTCAGAACGCCAACTCGGTCCCTCGCCTGCATCTTTCTCAGCGTTGGACAGGCGAGGAGCTTTTTTCGCAGGCTGTGTCCCTTTTGCCTGAGAAGAAGAAGAAGAAGAAGAAGAAGAAGAAGAAGGAGAAGGAGAAGGAGAAGGAGAAGGAGAAGAAGAAGAAGAAGAAGAAGAAGAAGAAGGAGAAGAAGGAGAAGAAGGAGAAGAAGGAGAAGAATCGCCACCAGAGGAACTCGGTTCCTCGCTGTCACTTTTCTCCGAGCCACTCGCGGCCTCCACGAAATCTTGGGTCTCGTCCGACTCTTCGTCACTGCATGCCGCAACGAAGTCGCCTCGCAGCGGCGACGACAACTTACTCGAACTTAGCACAAAAGAGGTTCGCCCCTGTGAGTCGACCTCGCTTAGATTGTCTTCGCTAGAAGTGATATCGTACTCCACCACGGTGATATTTTTTCTCACCGCCATGACAGAACGAGTGCGACTCTGATCTTCAGATGCGACAAATGAACCGGAAGCACGCCGCGCGCGGGCGATGAGATGACAAGGTCGTCATGGAAACCTGAGTAGCAATCAGTTCTCTCGTATCCCCGGGGAAAAAGGCGCAATGAAATTTTTTTTTCTTCTGTAGGAAAGCGTGGATTTCATTCACCCTTCTCGAGTGACCGCCTTAGTTCGAATAGGTGTATAGTTTCTCTCGTTGATTAGCTGCAATGTCGCGATGTGAATTGGTGTCCATAACAGTTTTGTTTTTGCATGGGGGGAAATGAATATCTTTCGTTGTGCTATTCAATCTGAGGTCCCCTTGGGACCACGATCGCTATAGTGAAACGCATTTCTTTTGTTCGGAAGGAAAGCGTCGCCTTAATTAATTGACCGTTTTCGAGATTGATAATCCAAGTACAGTATTTGAGTCGTTTGTTTCGTTAATTACCCAACTTCATGTGAATTAGTGTCCATCACCATTTTATTCCTTTACTTATTTTATTATTATTATTATTTTTATTATTATTTTCGTAATGATTATCTTTTTTTGTGCTATTAAATCTGAGATGCCGGCAACGCTTCATGGCGGCCCCTTCATGGCACCAGGCAAAATCGCCAAAGTGAAACGAAGTGAAACGCACATTCTTTTCTTTCTCGGATAGCGTTATCCACTAGTTTTTGAACAACCGAGGCCAGATAGGTAAATTCATGTATCTTTTGGAGAGAGGTTTACTTCCCACTTTTGTTCGATCAAGAGATGTTTTCTCTCTCCCTTACTAGTCAGATCCACTAATACAACACAAAAAACTCCAAATTGTCTTTACATATTTCCTTGTCGAACTCAAATTCGACACTTCTCAATTCGGTTCCAAGGTCCAAAATTCTTCAACTCGTCAAGTCTGGACATACAAAATAGCGAAAATTTTGGTTTGTTTAGTAAGACTGGGAAGATACCGTCAGTTAGTTAATCACAATCTCTACAAGCGGAGCTACATATTTGTTCATAATTGTTTCTTTTCTCTTGTTTGTTCTGGTCCTGTCTTTCTTTTTTTTTCCTTTTTGAATAAATGCAAAATAAGATATCTAGGTCAACGATGAAATGATTCATGAAATGGATCATATCTAGAACTGCGGATATAAAATCAAGTTAAGAAATTGCGTTCATAACTGCGAGGATCCTAGCTTAACTTGATTTCATATCCGCAGTTCTCACCCAACGTCAGTGGGTTCATAGCTCAAGTTGGTTTGAGCGTCGCAGTGGTGTCGCGAGGCCACGGGTTCCAATCCCGTTGAAGTCTTGGAATTTTTCCGATGTCCGTATGCAATTGCTAAATATCGCGTCCAAAACTGCGAGCATCATAGCTTAACTTGACATATCTAGATGTTCGTTTCTTTAATACCATATTGGTATTATTTTACGACGGCTTTGTTCATAAGCCACTTGGCTTCCCTCGGCACTGAGCTAACAAGCCAAGCACAACTAAACCCGTCGATGATATTGCGCATACGTTCTGCGCAACTCGAAATACTCGGATTTCCTATGGGTGGTGCTTATTAATACAGCGATATTTTTTTGCGCCGTTCAAAACTAGGCGGAGAAAGCAGAACTTGACAAGTGCTCTTGGTATCCAAAAAGAAAACCACGCATTTGTTCGGAGATAAGAAAGCTTCAATTTGGAAAATAACGCCGTACATTGCTTTGTATGTGAAAGCTCTTTCTTTTTACAAATATTGTTGATTAATCAACTTCGAAAAAGGTGTGGTTACCCACAATTTTCTTTCTGGTAAGATCTGCTTTTCCCGCATATTCAGTAAACCGCGCAAAAATACCTTTGAATTAGTACGCACCGTCCGTAAGATCACTATCACAAAAACCCAAAAGTTATGTGACTCTCTACTGCAAATTGAGACGCCAGAGTCTTTTTTTTCAGATGCTTTTATAGCGTTATTTAAACACGGAATCCGAAGACTACACCTTTTCATTGTTTTAAAATTTATTCTTTTGTAACTGTAGTTAGGTAGATAGGTTGTTAGTTGATAGTTCAGAGATCTAATTTAGCTGAGTGGAAATAGCGTGTATAAAGAAGTTGTCTTATCTGTGAGAGAGAAGCCTTTCCTAACGGTTAATAAGGGACGTGTTCTCTTTGCGGACCGAAGATTTCTCGAAACGTATGGTACCACTCCAGGACTCTGTGAACGGGATCTAGTCGAAGTTATGCGTAGCAATTTTGAGTTTGGAGGGACATATAAGGGAAGACTGGTATTCTCGCACGCTTGCAGTTAAATTCCATATTTATTGTAACTGCGCAATGCAATTCAGCAACTACAAGCCACCATTGTCGGCGAGGAAAGTAACGATGGAAATTTTCTTTTGAGCCCTTGCCGCGCACCGTGTGATGGACGTGTCAATTATGTGGCTTCACGGCCTAAAAGTAAAGCGCGCATATTTGCATTCGTCCCAGTCTGGCAAATAGGAGAGGATTTTGGATGGAAAGGTTTCTCCACGAGCTACGAATGGCCCGCACGCACGCAAACCTTTTTCCTTGCCCTGTACTAGCAATTCGGAGCAGAAAAACGTGCTCCTCTTCGGCGTAGACAAAACGCTCTTCCCCGACACCACGTTTGCCTTCCAGTTATTTGCGGCAATTAACCTGTCAATCATCTCTCCATTGTTCCTGTGAACAATTTCGCGATGGGAACAAAAGGCGCCTAATTCAATTAAAGGCAGCAGACGTAAACATTGAGCCGCACCGGAAGTCAGTTAGCCAAAATGGAGAAGCCAAGAGAAGAGTTTTTCAGTCTTTAAACGCCTTTTTTCTGTAGACGAACAAATAAAACGATGAAACAGAAAACAAGAGTGTTGTTCGCGACTTGCCATTGCGGTCCATATCCATTAGAAGCACTGTAAATTGAGGCGCCCGCTTGCTAAGCGCGAGACGATTAAAATTACCCTCGCATGGTTAAAAGAAATTAGCCGGCTGTTTTTTGACCCAACATGAATTTCTGCCAAAAGACGAAGCGCACCTAAAAAGCACCGACGCCGCCAATTTAATCTCTCACTCGTAAAAGGTGATCCATTCTCACACCGACCGTGATACTGTTAGTTTCAAGTAGGCCATGCCGTCCCACAAAAGAGGAAAGGTAAGAGGAGGGAGCAAACCATCTAAGCGTCGCCGAATAGAAAGCGAATTTCTGGACACCGAGGCCAGGTACACATTTTTTAAACTCATGGTTGACTTATTTATAACGTCGCTTGCCTGAGAAAAATGCGCGCAGAGATCAGGAGGACCATTTGATCTCAAAATTTCACCCGTACTATTCGGCCTTTTGCAGGGAAGAAACATCTCCAGGGGAACCCTCAGAGCCACAAGGAACATCAGATGATCCAGAAGAGGATGGGAACGGAGACGAGTATGCATTCATTGACTTGTTGTTTGAGTTTGCCACTCACAATTTAAGAGCAACCTATTGATTAATTAACCCTTTCACTCCCAATATCTAAGAGTGAATTCTCCCCACCGGCTGCCATACAATGCTCTTATTGCCAGTGTTGAGAATTTGCCAATGTGTTTAAGCAAAAACCCTCAAGTGATAAATTGAAATTTTCTCAACTCTTGTGTACTTGTCAATGCAAGGAGAAAGAAAAAAAAACATATACATGTCAATTGCTTTTTGGGAGTGAATGGGTTTAATTAAGTGCCGTGATCAGAAAACGTGGAGGGAATATACATTTTTTAATCACAGCCTTATTCTTTAATTTACATAAACAGTGCATTGGTTGCTCCATAATTATGAGAAACACAGTCATGTAGGTTTGCATCATTTAAGAATGGCTGTACTTTGTGTTGGAGAAAATAGCCTTGAGCATGCAGAGGGCCCTATGTTTCAAATATTTTTCTTCAATTGGTTGAAACAAGGAATAAAATCTTTGATTGGAATCCAAACTGCTTCATGCTGAGAAGTCAAGCAAGTCCTTCCAAGAACTTGACTGTTTCTCCAACAAATTACTTGAAACATAAGATCAAAGGCAACTCCTTCCTGGTTTACGTTTAAACCCTTAGGCTAGATACTAGTCACCCTTTTATTTAACTTTAAGCAATCAGCACTCACTGACAGAGGCAGATAATATTGTCTCCATAAAGGTCATTCATTGATGATACATCACAAAGAAGCCACAACACTGTCGGGGAGCATCTCGCCGCAGACAGCGTCATGCGACAGGCAGAAGATTCCATTGCTGCCAGCTCTGCAGGCGATGTGCTATCAAGCATAGCATCAAGACTGCGTAGCAGACGCGGAGAGTCGCAGGTTCATCCCGAAGAGCCCACTAGGGCTAGCAATCTCACATTTGTCACCCATGGAGTTTAATTTTGATCTCTTCCTCTACGACACATTAAAACTGCCTCACGGCCTCTTCCAAGATGACGGCAATGCAGAGAAGACTTTTGAAACACTGGAAGAGTGTCAGGAATACTGTCAGCGTTTTATCCAGGAGGCTGAGAGGAGGAGGACAAGGATACAGGCACCAGAAGGAGATAGAAGCCACGAAGCTAGGCGAAGTTTGTCCAAGACCGCCATGTTCAACAATATTGGAACATCCCTGACTGACATAATGACCACAGGAAATGTAGCATTTGATGCTCATCTGGCGGACTTAAAACTCGACATGTTTGGAAACGTCATGTTCATTAGGGCACCTTCTTGGAGCGATCTTGCCGTCCAATTCACCCACGGTTACCCAAGGCGACTGATAACTGCTTCACATGCAGGGATTTTACCTGGTAATCTGACAGTGGCTGCCAAAATATCGAATCAGGCCATCAGAAGTCTTTCTACTGGTAAGAAGACGGAAATGTGTTCATTAATTAAATCAATAGAATCTTTTCAAATGGTGTGCCAATGGCAATTAAAACAATTTGTTTTTGATTCTTTATTGAACTCTACTTTCTCAAAGACTGTTCGAGGAACTAAGTATCATGCAATATTAGGCAACTTTAACCATGACCATCTCAAATTTGAAAATCACCAACAAACTGAGGATTTCTGAAATTATTGTGTCAGTTCATTGTTTTCAACATCAGATCTTGCAACCTCTAATAATTACACAACACTCTGAAACACTAATTTGATAACATTTTTTTCAACTCATTGGAGTGTTTCACAATCATTGGTAACATAATTCGTGATATGACAGATCATTTGCCTACGTTTCGTACCTGTGATAAATGATGATTGTCAACTCTCTCCCAATTCTGTGAAAGAGAAAATAGAAGATATAATCCACAGGACTCAATAAGTGAATTTTAGGCTACTGATGATGAAAAACTGTCACTTCTCACCAAATCAAGATCCCTCACTTACATTTTGCTCTTTCTATGAAGAGATTTCTGCTATTATTGACAAACATATCCCTGTTAAACAACATTGTAAGGGGAAAAACCCTGGTTTACTCCTGCTTTGAGAAAATCTACGCATGTCAAGAATAAATCATACAAGAGATTTTTAGAGTGTCAGGAGACTGGAGAAATATTGCAACAACTACTATCTTGATAATTATGTAGGCAGGGATAGTTTAAACAAATAGTTAATTTTAAATCATTGTAAGGCAAATTTAGCTCAATGATTAATACCTCACCAACTTTCGCAGGGGACATCGCAGGATTCATATCACGCAGTATGGTAAAGGGACTTGGACTCACGACCGCAGAACTTATGTTGGCAAGGACTAGTGCGATCAAATACGCAGGGAAACATGACAAGCCAGCACGCTTATTGGAACTCATGGTTAGGTACGGCATGGATTTCTTAACAGTAACACCTTTGAGTCAAGACAGAATCAAGGCCCTTCGCACCACCAGTCACAATTACTGGAATCAAGTTCTTTCGACTGAACAACCCTACATAGACACCCCAGGGGAAGAGTCTTCGAGCGATTCAGACAATTCCTCACAGCTAAAAATCAGTTGGGATCCCAGAGCAGAGTGTCAAGGCTTACCTCAGCCCACCAGCAGCAGAAGAGATACTGCAGTGCAGAGGCAAGTCCAATGCTTGGTGGGCCGTTTCATTACCACCAGAACCACTGTGGAAAGCCGCGTTGTGGGTGCAACGACTACCATAAGCAAAGATCGACGCCCGAGTGGCACGTCTGGCATGGTGCGGAGAAGGAAACAGGGCACGCCACGTCGGACGGCAACGTTGACCGCTTCAGCCACTTCAGAAGGTGAAGCAGGACCCAGTCACACTGTGCCAGAGGAAACATTGCCAGACGAGCCCACTGCACCTGCCCCACCAGACCCGAGAGAGCTTCTACTTCGAGTGGAAGGTATTGAGCAGAGGAGGGTACCTAAAAAGGACAGCCTTCAACGCCTCGCACAATTCCTGCGAGAAAAGCGGCCTTGTCCACACCCACTTGAGGTAAGTTTCTTAGAAAAAGAAAACAAGCAAAGATTGCAATTTTGTGGAAAGCAGTGTGCAATGTTTTAGTGCAGTACTCTTGAAGTTTTTGTCAAAGTAGAAATTAACTGTACTTGGTTATTTTCAAAAACAAAAAAACTTAAATTGAAGACATTGGTCTGCAATAGCCTGGAATTCCCTGCCTCGACCAGTTAAGGGCGTAAAGGATCATCAAAGATTTAACAACAAACTTTGTTCCTTTCTACATTATTATTGACAACACTTCTTTATTATTGTTTATAATAAGATGAGGCTAATTTGTAATATTTTTGTAAGAATCGATTTATTATTATCTGTATTGAAATTTATGCTAGGGCTTCTATATTGTCTAATTTGTAAATATTTTAAAGTCACACTCATCCCAGGTCCACATCAGCTTTATGCTGCCAGTAACTGACCTGTGTTATCAAACAAAATGTATGTAGTTATATGTATTCACCAGAAGCTTCAAAGTAGTAGTTATTATTGTTTGGTTAAATCTAGATATTATCACTTCAAAGAGATCTCTTTAAGCCTCAGAAAGCGCACTTGCTTCTGTTGCTGTAGAGCAACGTCATCTGGTTGTTATTAAGTATAAATAAGTGACATTCACAAGGAAACTGTTTGTTCTATTATTCACTGAAGTGACACCAACTTGGGAAAAGACTTCTTTCATTTTACTCCCCAGTCTTGCAATTGAGCTAGTGCCTATTGCG
>NC_090878.1:103771-143771 GCF_036669935.1 Montipora foliosa | reverse complement strand
CACGATGACCGGGCGCATCTGCCCGTGCCATCGGTTTCCTTCTTGCACCTCGGGAGGAGGCTGTGCATAAGTGAAAACGGCAGTTTTTGGGTCATAACTCCCCCCGGTTTTGAGTGTGGCCCCCCGGACCCCCCGAAGTAGTTGGCAAATCGCACGGCGCATCTGGTGATACCAATGGTTAGTCTCCAGCACGCCCAGGGAAGGCTCTACATATTAGAAAAAAAGAGGTTTTTCGGCCATTACTCCCCCCGGATTTGACCCCACCCCCCCCCCCATACTCCGTCGGGTTGGTCTACTGGGCCAAGCGCATGCGCGTGCCAAATTTCAGCTCCGTAGCTCTTAAGCAACCTTCAAAATCCATCACCACTACTCTAGTCCACTTCCAAAGAGCCTCGAGTCCTGTCTAGGTACCAAACTACAGCAATAAAAGCAAGGTGACACACGCTAACATCAACCCGGTGTGGCCAACACATCACGCATGCGCGCAACCATTTCACCCGGTCAATTAGCAGCCATGGACAGCTGTTTCGGCCTTTTGGGCCTCATCAGCATGGCGTAGCTAACATACCAGGCGGTTTAGCACCCCTTTAAGTGGCAGCCTCACATGCCAAACATGTGGTAGGCTGGGTTGGGAACAGCAAAACTGTTCTCCCATGGCAAGCGTGTGGGAAGGTGGATCACATTAAGAAATCGGTGTGTCACGTAAATTAAAAACAGCAATAAAAGCAAGGTGACACACGCTAACACCAACCCGGTGTGGCCAACACATCACGCATGCGCACAACCATTTCACCCGGTCAATTAGCAGCCATGGACAGCTGTTTCGGCCTTTTGGGCCTCATCAGCATGGGGTAGCTAACATACCAGGCGGGTGTGTTTAGCACCCCTTTAAGTGGCAGCCTCACATGCCAAACATGTGGTAGGCTGGGTTGGGAACAGCAAAACTGTTCTCCCACGGCAAGCGTGTGGGAAGGTGGATCACATCAAGAGATCGGCGTGTCACGTAAATTAGCTGCCACTTAATGGGGTGCTAAACACACCCACCTGGTATGTTAGCTACGCCATGCTGATGAGGCCCAAAAGGCCGAAACAGCTGTCCATGGCTGCTAATTGACCGGGTGAAATGGTTGTGCGCATGCGTGATGTGTTGGCCACACCGGGTTGGTGTTAGCGTGTGTCACCTTGCTTTTGTTGCTACCAAACTACAACAGGACCTTCACCGACAAACGAGGGTTCGGAATCCATCTCCCGTTCCCTTGGGATTATCCCGTCGTGCCATACCTCGTTAGAATCGTCTCGACAAGATCTGTCACGTAACGGAGTTTGGTGGTCCTGTGTCCCGTTGGTCACCCTGTGCACGGTTTTTTCTGATTTGCACAGCCGCCTTTCATTCCCTCGAGACCATACTGCGCATGCGCCTAGGTCACTAACCCTAACCCTCCGAGACCTCTCTCCCGGTCTACTCCGTTTTGCCAAATCCCAAATCCCCGGGGATTTAACCCGCAAGACCCGTTTTCGGGTTTTGCCCCGCAACTCCCCCGGTTTTGAGATGGGGCCCCCGGACCCCCCGAAGTATGCACGGCGTATCCTGTGATAGCATTGGTTTCCTTATAGCACCTCAGGGGGAGGCCCTGCATATTAGAGAAAAACAGGTTTCCGAGGATATCTCCCCCCGGTTTTGAGCTGGGACCCCCTGACCCCCCGAAGTAGTTGCGCAATGGGATGGCGCATCCTGTGATACCATTGGTTTCCTTCTAGCATCTCAGGGGGAGGCTGTGCATATTAGAGAAAAACAGGTTTTTTGAGGATATATCCCCCCGGTTTTGACTGTGGCCCTCCTAACCCCGAAAATGTGTTGCGGAATCGGATTGCGCATCCTGTGGTACCATTGGTCCCTCTCTAGCACCTCAGGGGAAGACCCTGCATAAGTGAACGAAAGTGGTTTTTTGGCCATAACTCCCCCCGGTTTTGACTATGGCCCCCTGGACCCCGAAAAGGTGTTGCGGAATCGGATTGCGGTTCCAGTGATACCATTGGTTCCTCTCTAGCACCTCAGGGGAAGGCCCTGCATAAAAGGAAAAAACATGTTTTTTGGTCATAACTCCCCCCGGTTTTGAGCTGGGACCCCCGGACCCCAAAAAGGTGTTGCACAATTGAACGGCGCATCTTCGTAGGTCTTTGGTTTTGCTCTAGCACCTCAGGGGAAGGCCCTGCATAAGATTAAAAAGCATGTTTTTTTGGCCATATTTCCCCCCCGGAAAGAGGTGCCCCCCTGAAACCGAGTTTGAACGAATCAGCGTGCGACGGCGCATCCCGTGGTATCCTTGGTTAGGCTCTAGCACCTTCGGGCGAGTCTGGTAACATTCTGGTGGCGAAGCGACTTCTGGCCCCTAACAACGCCGGGGCCAAACCACCCCTCAAATCGGTCATCAGAGGCGCGCGGTGTGTCATGGGAGGAATTTTTGTTTGGCTTTCTTAGAATCCAATATGGCGGCCAAGCTTTTTCTGGAAAATCCTCCATCGGATAAAATAGGCCAGTTTTTCAGGAGAAAAAGCGAGGAGTACATGTCTTGTACAGAAAATGCAACAGAGTTGAGGGATATTTCGTGTTTTTTTTGCTGAGTTGAACGCAGCAGTTGAAGTAATCGAAGAGAAATTCACAACGTTTAGTGGTCGAAATCGAGACTTGCAGAAGTTGATCCCCATACAAGGAATGGTCGTAAGGACATTGAAAAAGGTTCACGAAAAGATAATTAGAAGACTGCGTACTAAACCTACCATAGCAACACCATGGAGAGGAGACTTTACTGTAGACGTTCCCCGAGAAGTTTTTGATGTGATCTACCAAAAAATTGTAAAGTCCAACAACTTTGGCCATCAATCGAGTGAAAAACCAGCCTGTACTGACATTCAAATCACGGACAGGAGAAAGGCTGTCTTTGTTTTTAACAAAATGAATCACGATGGCATTCTTGTTAGCCGTGATCATCTCCTCAAGAAGTGTTTGGGAAACTGTGCTGGTGACGTTCATACAGTTGAGAGATGTGAAGTGGTTGTTTGTGGGGAAAAACCAATGAGATTGAAATATCATCTCAACACAGAAGTTTTGTCAGTCAACTTTCATTATGGTTATTGGAATCAATTTGGCGTTCCACAGCACTAATTAATGCGGACAACACAAGCAATTATTATGTGCTACTTATTAACATCAGTAATCTGCATGGAGCATTTGTTTTGGAATCCAGCAATTATCTCTTAGTGCTGATGAACACCCCTGCAGTTCCAATATCCATAATGCAATGGATAAAGTAACTACATAGAGCTGAAACTTTTATGTTCCACACAGTCCAATAACCTGACTGTCCATCCTTACTTCAGGGAACTGTATTAAAAATAACATAACAATACCTGGGGATGGTCATATTGTAGAGTTCGCACTTTCAATGTTAGGTTTTCTCAGAGTAGGTCATGTTTAGTTTGAGTGTCAAGTATTTATGAGTCAATGAGTCAATGAGTCAACGAGTTAGTGCAGTTAATTAAACCATAAAATGAAAGCTAAAATTTCAGAGAGTGCTTAGGCCTAATCACTGAAACGAGGGCTTAGGCTTAATCAACAAATTATTGCTATATTGACTGTGAGTCCATTGACTCATGACTCATTGACTCATTTAACTTGACTCATAAAACATGCGTTCTCGTTTAGTTTAAAAGGTGCCATAATCTTAGAATTTTCAGCAAGCACTTGATATTGATGTTGATTGCCTGTTTGTCAGGCAATGGCAAAAGGTCCCAATACCAGTTATGATGCCAGCATGTTGTAGTTTAAATATGTCATGATCAGATTTTTGGATATCCAATTTTTAACTGGGAGGTTTCAATATCATAAGATGCAATTATGACCAGGCTGATTATCAAAGTTTGTGCGCTGTTGTATCAAACGAGGTGCAGTCCCTTCTGATATCACAGCAAGCTGGCAAAATGCACTGCTTCCATGTTTTTTTTTTTAAAGCAAACAAATAAAAAATGCTATATATTAGGAGCAACAGTTTTGAATTTAAGCTGTTAAGCAAATTTTCCTTTTACAATCTATGTTGCCATTCCAGCCTATTATGATCAGACTTTTGTTGAATTTACTGCTTGGTTTCAATGACAGATGCTAAGACAAGGCTGATTATTGAAGTTTATGCCCACTGTTCATTCTACATGGGGCAGCCCTTACAATATCACAGCAGGCTGGTAAAATGCACCGGCCCTTTCCTTGTTTTTCAAACCAAACAAATCAATTATGTTATATATTAGGAGCAACAGTTTTGAATTTAAGCTGTTAAGCAATTTTTCCTTTTACAATCTATGGCCACTCCAGTCTGTTATGATCATACGCACCGGCCCCTCCTTTGGTTTTCAAACTAAACATACACATAAGCCACAAGCTTAATGTGTTTGGCTTCTCAGACCTGCATAGAACTTAATCAAAGTTCACACTCACTTTTAAACACTGTCTAACACTGTCCTTAAAGCAGGTGAAATCTTTCCGTTTGTAGCAGCCTCCTTCACCAGCTTCATTGTGCTGCATTGCCGACCTCGTAACACCCTTAATTTTTTGAAGGGATGCAGGTGATTTGCGGGCTGTCCACCACCAGACGGAGAAATAGCTCCATAACAGCCCAACAAATGCCGCCTTCCTCCGTTGACAACCATCCATCCATCCATCCATTGTGACAGTTAGAGATCGAGTACGCCTGGGCCAGCAACTTCACCTTGCCAGTCGTTCTGGGATTACAACGCAATTTTAAAAGTTATTTATCAAGGTAGACTATATTCTGGCTGGATACAAAAATTTGGTTTATCAACGGAGTTGATAATGTAAATTGACCACCGTACAGAGATTCTAAAAGCTGACGTTTCGAGCGTTAGCCCTTCGTCAGAGCGAATCCACTTCGCTCTGACGAAGGGCTAACGCTCGAAACGTCAGCTTTTAGAATCTCTGTACGGTGGTCAATTTACATTATCAACTCCGTTGATAAACCAAATTTTTGTATACTACTTCCCCACCGACGCAGCACCACAGTTTCTTTAGAAACTACCCCTTCATTCATTTATATTCTGGCTGGAACTTAAACCTTTGAAATTGCAAACGTATCCCGTTATGGCTGCTAGTCCTTGGAATTGGAATGGACTCTTGCATAACCATGCAGCCTTCGCTCACTCTTGTGTTTTCGTGCAACATGGACTCGGCAAAACGGTAGGTGCATTTCACTTTTTACTTGACCACCTCTGCTGTTAGTTTATGGCTTTTGTTCTGCTACTTTGCCCAGTAAGAGTGTCATTTTTGCCAACGAAAGTTTGCGAAACAGTACTTCCATCGAAACACGTAAAAATATTGCCTTCCTCGCTGGTTCATTACGCCACCATACATCAACAAACGTAAATACCATTGCTTGCCTTTTGTCTGATGTTTTATTACTGTGCTTATGACGCACATTAGCACTGTTCCTTAAGCATTATTGTACCATCTGTCTTAGAGCTCCTTGAGGTGATTTTATCATTATTTTTAAAAAATCTACACTTAAATGGGCTTAAACCTTGAAATGCAAAGCTAGTTGATGTTGTTTCATCTTGAAGACATATAGAAACTTACATTCCATGTTTTTTCCTACAAAACAACCACTTTCATGCAGTTGTTAAAGTATACAGTGTGAGGGTTTTAATGAAGAGAGAATTTGCTTGGTTTTCTGGCCTTGAAAAATTGCAGATCCACGTAAAAGAGGGCCAATCCTCCATTACTAAGGGGGCATATACGACAAAAGAGGGCATATCCTCTATCCCGAAATTGGATTTCTTTCTTTATTAAAATAATCTTAGTACTGTTTACAACTCGAGCTTTCATGACGTTTTAGCGTTAAAAGCTATCATGTGCAAACTTGCAACATCTACTCAGGAGACAATCAGCTTTACATTAGTTATTTTGTTATCACCATAAATGTGGTGAATACGCATTTTCTGAAAATGTTTGAAAATCAACAAATCTTTAAGTACCAAAGAAGCCTTTCTTGAACGAACTTTCATGATGGCTTAAAAATGTGTAAATATTCGACCCTAACTGTTAAATTGTAATTCTATTAATAGTATGAGTATTTTTCATAACAACACCCAAGTCGCCTAATTACCATATTCATGAGGTACTTCATTTGCATTTTTCTTTGCGCGGGGTTGATATTCCTACACATAAAGCCAGGATTAGGGGGTGAGAAAAAATAGGATTTTCACGTGAGGAAAATGGAAAAATATGTTTTGCTATAGATTTAAGCATATATTTAATGAAAAATTACTAGCCCCTTCGTTAATGGTAAACATTTGAAGACAATCAGGGAAGCTTCAGGGGGAGGGGGGCATTCGTTCACCTACAAGTAAAGTTCAAAGGTTATCACTTTCCTTTACTAAAGGATATAGCATTTACCTTAGTAGAAATAAACATAATCGTCAATAACATTGAAAATATGCAACCTAACGAATTCATTCTTTGCAAAGATATAGCGAAAAAGCTTCTCATTATCCCTACCAAAAATCGTGACAAACGGATAAAATCACAAAGAGTTAAATCATATTCAAGTTTTTGCAAAATCGAAACAATTCAGTGACACCTACATGAAGGTAACCGCATTTTTTGCCCTAAACCTTTGATTTTTAATAACCCTTGTACTAACCTTTTGATTTTTACTCAACCTTGAAATGCCTCTTTGATTTTTACCAACCCCTGCACTAACCCTTTGATTTTTACTAACCTTTACACTAACCCTAACCCTTCCCTGTCCGTCTTTTACATTTTATCATTTTCTCTCCATTCTGCTTTGTAGCGACTAGATTTGATACCGTTGACTTGTTCATTTTATCTATCATTTTCTCGCATCTTTCATCATATTTTGTAAATGTTTTCAGTCACTATCCAGGCTTCATCCTAGGACATTATTCGCAACCTTACGATTAAAACTTTTCTACACTTCGGTTAATAATTGTTAACTATTCTACAGCCTAGATTAGGTGTGCTGTTAGCAGAATGGCGAACAAATTAGTATTGGTACTGCTTTTCTTAGCGTTCCAACCCCCGAAGAGAGCCTGGCACGAGGTCTTTTCTGAGAGATTGAACTGTCGTTTTTTTCAAAATGGCAGCTAGAGATGTTTCGGATGAATACGTTCATATTCCCAAGCGACTAATACTTAAACTTTTACGTGATGAAGGAGGTTTAAGTTCATTGCCAAGTTTGCCATCACACGCCAGCCCTGTGATTGAATTAACGAGAATGGCAAAGGCAAATGAATTTGTATGAGGGTATTTTCGTCGTACGGTGGCGTTCCTTTGAAACAGTCCTATTATTCGAGTTTTAGTTCAGTATCTCGCTTGTTTATGATCATTTCATTCAAGCACTAGCCGTATTGCTAGTCTTCACAAACAATAAAGAAAAACGTAATGCTACAACGTTTATGGAGTGGCTGTTCTCTTATTACTTGTTGTTTTTTTTTCTTTTATTTTTACAGAAACTGTGTAAGGGTGGCTTGTTTACGGTGAAGCCAGTTGAAGCAGACACTTTCATCTGCGCCTACGCGCCTACAGCACCCGTTCGTTATGCCAGTGAGCACAGATATGGGGACTATCTAATCACTATCGAAGGAGAAGGCCGATTGGTGGATGCTGATGGAGCAGAAAACGAGTTTGAGACAGATTTGGGTCGAATTTGTAATGATGGTTCCTTTCAACTGGCCTTGTTAAGATCCAAGTTCGGGAAGCTTACAGATGTTCGCGTCAACTGCAAGTTTGCTAAAGAAAATGGAGAAGCTTGGATGAAATCGCGAAAAATCGCAGCAAATGAAGAACTCTTAGTGTGCCACTCGCACGACCTCTCTTGTTGGAGGACGATCTTCTCCAATCAGCAGCTGGAACGCGTCAAAGAGGCCTTGCGGTCATGTCGTCCAACACCGCAAAATGCCGAGGAAGCAATAGCAAGACTGTCCATTTAAGTCTAGTTAGCACTTAATAAGTACTTGGAGAGTTTCTATATGGTCTGTTTTTACTTGAGTTTCCTGAAAGGAAAAAGAAAATAACGACATGAATCAAAAAGCAATGCGCTCGCCTCTAACACTCTGTAAAATCGAAATTTTCGGGTTTATTAACCAAGAAACTAAACCTTGAACTCTGTGTAGAGGGCATGAGTGACTGAAAATTGCCTACACCAATGCAACAGACCAGTTTAACGGTCATAACTTTGCATTTCAAGCAATGCGCTAAACGTTAACACTTTGTAACATCGAAATTTTCGGGTTTATTAACCAAGAAACTAAACCTTCAACTCTGTGTAGAGGGCATGAGTGACTGAAAATTGCCTACACCAATGCAACAGACCAGTTTAACGGTCATAACTTTGCATTTCAAGCAATGCGCTAAACGTTAACACTTTGTAACATCGAAATTTTCGGGTTTATTAACCAAGAAACTAAACCTTCAACTCTGTGTAGAGGGCATGAGTGACTGAAAATTGCCTACACCAATGCAACAGACCAGTTTAACGGTCATAACTTTGCATTTCAAGCAATGCGCTAAACGTTAACACTTTGTAACATCGAAATTTTCGGGTTTATTAACCAAGAAACTAAACCTTGAACTCTGTGTAGAGGGCATGAGTGACTGAAAATTGCCTACACCAATGCAACAGACCAGTTTAACGGTCATAACTTTGCATTTCAAGCAATGCGCTAAACGTTAACACTTTGTAAAATCGAAATTTTCGGGTTTATTAACCAAGAAACTAAACCTTCAACTCTGTGTAGAGGGCATGAGTGACTGAAAATTGCCTACACCAATGCAACAGACCAGTTTAACGGTCATAACTTTGCATTTCAAGCAATGCGCTAAACGTTAACACTTTGTAAAATCGAAATTTTCGGGTTTATTAACCAAGAAACTAAACCTTCAACTCTGTGTAGAGGGCATGAGTGACTGAAAATTGCCTACACCAATGCAACAGACCAGTTTAACGGTCATAACTTTGCATTTCAAGCAATGCGCTAAACGTTAACACTTTGTAACATCGAAATTTTCGGGTTTATTAACCAAGAAACTAAACCTTCAACTCTGTGTAGAGGGCATGAGTGACTGAAAATTGCCTACACCAATGCAACAGACCAGTTTAACGGTCATAACTTTGCATTTCAAGCAATGCGCTAAACGTTAACACTTTGTAAAATCGAAATTTTCGGGTTTATTAACCAAGAAACTAAACCTTCAACTCTGTGTAGAGGGCATGAGTGACTTAAAATTGCCTACACCAATGCAACAGACCAGTTTAACGGTCATAACTTTGCATTTCAAGCAATGCGCTAAACGTTAACACTTTGTAACATCGAAATTTTCGGGTTTATTAACCAAGAAACTAAACCTTCAACTCTGTGTAGAGGGCATGAGTGACTGAAAATTGCCTACACCAATGCAACAGACCAGTTTAACGGTCATAACTTTGCATTTCAAGCAATGCGCTAAACGTTAACACTTTGTAACATCGAAATTTTCGGGTTTATTAACCAAGAAACTAAACCTTCAACTCTGTGTAGAGGGCATGAGTGACTGAAAATTGCCTACACCAATGCAACAGACCAGTTTAACGGTCATAACTTTGCATTTCAAGCAATGCGCTAAACGTTAACACTTTGTAAAATCGAAATTTTCGGGTTTATTAACCAAGAAACTAAACCTTCAACTCTGTGTAGAGGGCATGAGTGACTGAAAATTGCCTACACCAATGCAACAGACCAGTTTAACGGTCATAACTTTGCATTTCAAGCAATGCGCTAAACGTTAACACTTTGTAAAATCGAAATTTTCGGGTTTATTAACCAAGAAACTAAACCTTGAACTCTGTGTAGAGGGCATGAGTGACTGAAAATTGCCTACACCAATGCAACAGACCAGTTTAACGGTCATAACTTTGCATTTCAAGCAATGCGCTAAACGTTAACACTTTGTAAAATCGAAATTTTCGGGTTTATTAACCAAGAAACTAAACCTTCAACTCTGTGTAGAGGGCATGAGTGACTGAAAATTGCCTACACCAATGCAACAGACCAGTTTAACGGTCATAACTTTGCATTTCAAGCAATGCGCTAAACGTTAACACTTTGTAAAATCGAAATTTTCGGGTTTATTAACCAAGAAACTAAACCTTCAACTCTGTGTAGAGGGCATGAGTGACTGAAAATTGCCTACACCAATGCAACAGACCAGTTTAACGGTCATAACTTTGCATTTCAAGCAATGCGCTAAACGTTAACACTTTGTAAAATCGAAATTTTCGGGTTTATTAACCAAGAAACTAAACCTTCAACTCTGTGTAGAGGGCATGAGTGACTGAAAATTGCCTACACCAATGCAACAGACCAGTTTAACGGTCATAACTTTGCATTTCAAGCAATGCGCTAAACGTTAACACTTTGTAAAATCGAAATTTTCGGGTTTATTAACCAAGAAACTAAACCTTCAACTCTGTGTAGAGGGCATGAGTGACTGAAAATTGCCTACACCAATGCAACAGACCAGTTTAACGGTCATAACTTTGCATTTCAAGCAATGCGCTAAACGTTAACACTTTGTAAAATCGAAATTTTCGGGTTTATTAACCAAGAAACTAAACCTTCAACTCTGTGTAGAGGGCATGAGTGACTGAAAATTGCCTACACCAATGCAACAGACCAGTTTAACGGTCATAACTTTGCATTTCAAGCAATGCGCTAAACGTTAACACTTTGTAACATCGAAATTTTCGGGTTTATTAACCAAGAAACTAAACCTTGAACTCTGTGTAGAGGGCATTAGTGACTGAAAATTGCCTACACCAATGCAACAGACCAGTTTAACGGTCATAACTTTGCATTTCAAGCAATGCGCTAAACGTTAACACTTTGTAAAATCGAAATTTTCGGGTTTATTAACCAAGAAACTAAACCTTCAACTCTGTGTAGAGGGCATGAGTGACTGAAAATTGCCTACACCAATGCAACAGACCAGTTTAACGGTCATAACTTTGCATTTCAAGCAATGCGCTAAACGTTAACACTTTGTAACATCGAAATTTTCGGGTTTATTAACCAAGAAACTAAACCTTCAACTCTGTGTAGAGGGCATGAGTGACTGAAAATTGCCTACACCAATGCAACAGACCAGTTTAACGGTCATAACTTTGCATTTCAAGCAATGCGCTAAACGTTAACACTTTGTAAAATCAAAATTTTCGGGTTTATTAACCACGAAACTAAACCTTCAACTCTGTGTAGAGGGCATGAGTGACTGAAAATTGCCTACACCAATGCAACAGACCAGTTTAACGGTCATAACTTTGCATTTCAAGCAATGCGCTAAACGTTAACACTTTGTAACATCGAAATTTTCGGGTTTATTAACCAAGAAACTAAACCTTCAACTCTGTGTAGAGGGCATGAGTGACTGAAAATTGCCTACACCAATGCAACAGACCAGTTTAACGGTCATAACTTTGCATTTCAAGCAATGCGCTAAACGTTAACACTTTGTAACATCGAAATTTTCGGGTTTATTAACCAAGAAACTAAACCTTCAACTCTGTGTAGAGGGCATGAGTGACTGAAAATTGCCTACACCAATGCAACAGACCAGTTTAACGGTCATAACTTTGCATTTCAAGCAATGCGCTAAACGTTAACACTTTGTAAAATCGAAATTTTCGGGTTTATTAACCAAGAAACTAAACCTTCAACTCTGTGTAGAGGGCATGAGTGACTGAAAATTGCCTACACCAATGCAACAGACCAGTTTAACGGTCATAACTTTGCATTTCAAGCAATGCGCTAAACGTTAACACTTTGTAAAATCGAAATTTTCGGGTTTATTAACCAAGAAACTAAACCTTCAACTCTGTGTAGAGGGCATGAGTGACTGAAAATTGCCTACACCAATGCAACAGACCAGTTTAACGGTCATAACTTTGCATTTCAAGCAATGCGCTAAACGTTAACACTTTGTAAAATCGAAATTTTCGGGTTTATTAACCAAGAAACTAAACCTTCAACTCTGTGTAGAGGGCATGAGTGACTGAAAATTGCCTACACCAATGCAACAGACCAGTTTAACGGTCATAACTTTGCATTTCAAGCAATGCGCTAAACGTTAACACTTTGTAACATCGAAATTTTCGGGTTTATTAACCAAGAAACTAAACCTTCAACTCTGTGTAGAGGGCATGAGTGACTGAAAATTGCCTACACCAATGCAACAGACCAGTTTAACGGTCATAACTTTGCATTTCAAGCAATGCGCTAAACGTTAACACTTTGTAAAATCGAAATTTTCGGGTTTATTAACCAAGAAACTAAACCTTCAACTCTGTGTAGAGGGCATGAGTGACTGAAAATTGCCTACACCAATGCAACAGACCAGTTTAACGGTCATAACTTTGCATTTCAAGCAATGCGCTAAACGTTAACACTTTGTAAAATCGAAATTTTCGGGTTTATTAACCAAGAAACTAAACCTTCAACTCTGTGTAGAGGGCATGAGTGACTGAAAATTGCCTACACCAATGCAACAGACCAGTTTAACGGTCATAACTTTGCATTTCAAGCAATGCGCTAAACGTTAACACTTTGTAACATCGAAATTTTCGGGTTTATTAACCAAGAAACTAAACCTTCAACTCTGTGTAGAGGGCATGAGTGACTGAAAATTGCCTACACCAATGCAACAGACCAGTTTAACGGTCATAACTTTGCATTTCAAGCAATGCGCTAAACGTTAACACTTTGTAAAATCGAAATTTTCGGGTTTATTAACCAAGAAACTAAACCTTCAACTCTGTGTAGAGGGCATGAGTGACTGAAAATTGCCTACACCAATGCAACAGACCAGTTTAACGGTCATAACTTTGCATTTCAAGCAATGCGCTAAACGTTAACACTTTGTAACATCGAAATTTTCGGGTTTATTAACCAAGAAACTAAACCTTCAACTCTGTGTAGAGGGCATGAGTGACTGAAAATTGCCTACACCAATGCAACAGACCAGTTTAACGGTCATAACTTTGCATTTCAAGCAATGCGCTAAACGTTAACACTTTGTAACATCGAAATTTTCGGGTTTATTAACCAAGAAACTAAACCTTCAACTCTGTGTAGAGGGCATGAGTGACTGAAAATTGCCTACACCAATGCAACAGACCAGTTTAACGGTCATAACTTTGCATTTCAAGCAATGCGCTAAACGTTAACACTTTGTAACATCGAAATTTTCGGGTTTATTAACCAAGAAACTAAACCTTCAACTCTGTGTAGAGGGCATGAGTGACTGAAAATTGCCTACACCAATGCAACAGACCAGTTTAACGGTCATAACTTTGCATTTCAAGCAATGCGCTAAACGTTAACACTTTGTAACATCGAAATTTTCGGGTTTATTAACCAAGAAACTAAACCTTCAACTCTGTGTAGAGGGCATGAGTGACTGAAAATTGCCTACACCAATGCAACAGACCAGTTTAACGGTCATAACTTTGCATTTCAAGCAATGCGCTAAACGTTAACACTTTGTAAAATCGAAATTTTCGGGTTTATTAACCAAGAAACTAAACCTTCAACTCTGTGTAGAGGGCATGAGTGACTGAAAATTGCCTACACCAATGCAACAGACCAGTTTAACGGTCATAACTTTGCATTTCAAGCAATGCGCTAAACGTTAACACTTTGTAAAATCGAAATTTTCGGGTTTATTAACCAAGAAACTAAACCTTCAACTCTGTGTAGAGGGCATGAGTGACTGAAAATTGCCTACACCAATGCAACAGACCAGTTTAACGGTCATAACTTTGCATTTCAAGCAATGCGCTAAACGTTAACACTTTGTAACATCGAAATTTTCGGGTTTATTAACCAAGAAACTAAACCTTCAACTCTGTGTAGAGGGCATGAGTGACTGAAAATTGCCTACACCAATGCAACAGACCAGTTTAACGGTCATAACTTTGCATTTCAAGCAATGCGCTAAACGTTAACACTTTGTAAAATCGAAATTTTCGGGTTTATTAACCAAGAAACTAAACCTTCAACTCTGTGTAGAGGGCATGAGTGACTGAAAATTGCCTACACCAATGCAACAGACCAGTTTAACGGTCATAACTTTGCATTTCAAGCAATGCGCTAAACGTTAACACTTTGTAACATCGAAATTTTCGGGTTTATTAACCAAGAAACTAAACCTTCAACTCTGTGTAGAGGGCATGAGTGACTGAAAATTGCCTACACCAATGCAACAGACCAGTTTAACGGTCATAACTTTGCATTTCAAGCAATGCGCTAAACGTTAACACTTTGTAACATCGAAATTTTCGGGTTTATTAACCAAGAAACTAAACCTTCAACTCTGTGTAGAGGGCATGAGTGACTGAAAATTGCCTACACCAATGCAACAGACCAGTTTAACGGTCATAACTTTGCATTTCAAGCAATGCGCTAAACGTTAACACTTTGTAAAATCGAAATTTTCGGGTTTATTAACCAAGAAACTAAACCTTCAACTCTGTGTAGAGGGCATGAGTGACTGAAAATTGCCTACACCAATGCAACAGACCAGTTTAACGGTCATAACTTTGCATTTCAAGCAATGCGCTAAACGTTAACACTTTGTAAAATCGAAATTTTCGGGTTTATTAACCAAGAAACTAAACCTTCAACTCTGTGTAGAGGGCATGAGTGACTGAAAATTGCCTACACCAATGCAACAGACCAGTTTAACGGTCATAACTTTGCATTTCAAGCAATGCGCTAAACGTTAACACTTTGTAAAATCGAAATTTTCGGGTTTATTAACCAAGAAACTAAACCTTCAACTCTGTGTAGAGGGCATGAGTGACTGAAAATTGCCTACACCAATGCAACAGACCAGTTTAACGGTCATAACTTTGCATTTCAAGCAATGCGCTAAACGTTAACACTTTGTAAAATCGAAATTTTCGGGTTTATTAACCAAGAAACTAAACCTTCAACTCTGTGTAGAGGGCATGAGTGACTGAAAATTGCCTACACCAATGCAACAGACCAGTTTAACGGTCATAACTTTGCATTTCAAGCAATGCGCTAAACGTTAACACTTTGTAACATCGAAATTTTCGGGTTTATTAACCAAGAAACTAAACCTTCAACTCTGTGTAGAGGGCATGAGTGACTGAAAATTGCCTACACCAATGCAACAGACCAGTTTAACGGTCATAACTTTGCATTTCAAGCAATGCGCTAAACGTTAACACTTTGTAACATCGAAATTTTCGGGTTTATTAACCAAGAAACTAAACCTTCAACTCTGTGTAGAGGGCATGAGTGACTGAAAATTGCCTACACCAATGCAACAGACCAGTTTAACGGTCATAACTTTGCATTTCAAGCAATGCGCTAAACGTTAACACTTTGTAAAATCGAAATTTTCGGGTTTATTAACCAAGAAACTAAACCTTCAACTCTGTGTAGAGGGCATGAGTGACTGAAAATTGCCTACACCAATGCAACAGACCAGTTTAACGGTCATAACTTTGCATTTCAAGCAATGCGCTAAACGTTAACACTTTGTAAAATCGAAATTTTCGGGTTTATTAACCAAGAAACTAAACCTTCAACTCTGTGTAGAGGGCATGAGTGACTGAAAATTGCCTACACCAATGCAACAGACCAGTTTAACGGTCATAACTTTGCATTTCAAGCAATGCGCTAAACGTTAACACTTTGTAAAATCGAAATTTTCGGGTTTATTAACCAAGAAACTAAACCTTGAACTCTGTGTAGAGGGCATGAGTGACTGAAAATTGCCTACACCAATGCAACAGACCAGTTTAACGGTCATAACTTTGCATTTCAAGCAATGCGCTAAACGTTAACACTTTGTATAATCGAAATTTTCGGGTTTATTAACCAAGAAACTAAACCTTCAACTCTGTGTAGAGGGCATGAGTGACTGAAAATTGCCTACACCAATGCAACAGACCAGTTTAACGGTCATAACTTTGCATTTCAAGCAATGCGCTAAACGTTAACACTTTGTAACATCGAAATTTTCGGGTTTATTAACCAAGAAACTAAACCTTCAACTCTGTGTAGAGGGCATGAGTGACTGAAAATTGCCTACACCAATGCAACAGACCAGTTTAACGGTCATAACTTTGCATTTCAAGCAATGCGCTAAACGTTAACACTTTGTAAAATCGAAATTTTCGGGTTTATTAACCAAGAAACTAAACCTTCAACTCTGTGTAGAGGGCATGAGTGACTGAAAATTGCCTACACCAATGCAACAGACCAGTTTAACGGTCATAACTTTGCATTTCAAGCAATGCGCTAAACGTTAACACTTTGTAACATCGAAATTTTCGGGTTTATTAACCAAGAAACTAAACCTTCAACTCTGTGTAGAGGGCATGAGTGACTGAAAATTGCCTACACCAATGCAACAGACCAGTTTAACGGTCATAACTTTGCATTTCAAGCAATGCGCTAAACGTTAACACTTTGTAACATCGAAATTTTCGGGTTTATTAACCAAGAAACTAAACCTTCAACTCTGTGTAGAGGGCATGAGTGACTGAAAATTGCCTACACCAATGCAACAGACCAGTTTAACGGTCATAACTTTGCATTTCAAGCAATGCGCTAAACGTTAACACTTTGTAAAATCGAAATTTTCGGGTTTATTAACCAAGAAACTAAACCTTCAACTCTGTGTAGAGGGCATGAGTGACTGAAAATTGCCTACACCAATGCAACAGACCAGTTTAACGGTCATAACTTTGCATTTCAAGCAATGCGCTAAACGTTAACACTTTGTAAAATCGAAATTTTCGGGTTTATTAACCAAGAAACTAAACCTTCAACTCTGTGTAGAGGGCATGAGTGACTGAAAATTGCCTACACCAATGCAACAGACCAGTTTAACGGTCATAACTTTGCATTTCAAGCAATGCGCTAAACGTTAACACTTTGTAAAATCGAAATTTTCGGGTTTATTAACCAAGAAACTAAACCTTCAACTCTGTGTAGAGGGCATGAGTGACTGAAAATTGCCTACACCAATGCAACAGACCAGTTTAACGGTCATAACTTTGCATTTCAAGCAATGCGCTAAACGTTAACACTTTGTAAAATCGAAATTTTCGGGTTTATTAACCAAGAAACTAAACCTTCAACTCTGTGTAGAGGGCATGAGTGACTGAAAATTGCCTACACCAATGCAACAGACCAGTTTAACGGTCATAACTTTGCATTTCAAGCAATGCGCTAAACGTTAACACTTTGTAACATCGAAATTTTCGGGTTTATTAACCAAGAAACTAAACCTTCAACTCTGTGTAGAGGGCATGAGTGACTGAAAATTGCCTACACCAATGCAACAGACCAGTTTAACGGTCATAACTTTGCATTTCAAGCAATGCGCTAAACGTTAACACTTTGTAACATCGAAATTTTCGGGTTTATTAACCAAGAAACTAAACCTTCAACTCTGTGTAGAGGGCATGAGTGACTGAAAATTGCCTACACCAATGCAACAGACCAGTTTAACGGTCATAACTTTGCATTTCAAGCAATGCGCTAAACGTTAACACTTTGTAAAATCGAAATTTTCGGGTTTATTAACCAAGAAACTAAACCTTCAACTCTGTGTAGAGGGCATGAGTGACTGAAAATTGCCTACACCAATGCAACAGACCAGTTTAACGGTCATAACTTTGCATTTCAAGCAATGCGCTAAACGTTAACACTTTGAGATAACTGAAATTTTCGGGTTTATTAACCAAGAAACTAAACCTTCAACTCTGTGTAGAGGGCATGAGTGACTGAAAATTGCCTACACCAATGCAACAGACCAGTTTAACGGTCATAACTTTGCATTTCAAGCAATGCGCTAAACGTTAACACTTTGTAAAATCGAAATTTTCGGGTTTATTAACCAAGAAACTAAACCTTCAACTCTGTGTAGAGGGCATGAGTGACTGAAAATTGCCTACACCAATGCAACAGACCAGTTTAACGGTCATAACTTTGCATTTCAAGCAATGCGCTAAACGTTAACACTTTGTAAATCGAAATTTTCGGGTTTATTAACCAAGAAACTAAACCTTCAACTCTGTGTAGAGGGCATGAGTGACTGAAAATTGCCTACACCAATGCAACAGACCAGTTTAACGGTCATAACTTTGCATTTCAAGCAATGCGCTAAACGTTAACACTTTGTAACATCGAAATTTTCGGGTTTATTAACCAAGAAACTAAACCTTCAACTCTGTGTAGAGGGCATGAGTGACTGAAAATTGCCTACACCAATGCAACAGACCAGTTTAACGGTCATAACTTTGCATTTCAAGCAATGCGCTAAACGTTAACACTTTGTAAAATCGAAATTTTCGGGTTTATTAACCAAGAAACTAAACCTTCAACTCTGTGTAGAGGGCATGAGTGACTGAAAATTGCCTACACCAATGCAACAGACCAGTTTAACGGTCATAACTTTGCATTTCAAGCAATGCGCTAAACGTTAACACTTTGTAAAATCGAAATTTTCGGGTTTATTAACCAAGAAACTAAACCTTCAACTCTGTGTAGAGGGCATGAGTGACTGAAAATTGCCTACACCAATGCAACAGACCAGTTTAACGGTCATAACTTTGCATTTCAAGCAATGCGCTAAACGTTAACACTTTGTAAAATCGAAATTTTCGGGTTTATTAACCAAGAAACTAAACCTTCAACTCTGTGTAGAGGGCATGAGTGACTGAAAATTGCCTACACCAATGCAACAGACCAGTTTAACGGTCATAACTTTGCATTTCAAGCAATGCGCTAAACGTTAACACTTTGTAAAATCGAAATTTTCGGGTTTATTAACCAAGAAACTAAACCTTCAACTCTGTGTAGAGGGCATGAGTGACTGAAAATTGCCTACACCAATGCAACAGACCAGTTTAACGGTCATAACTTTGCATTTCAAGCAATGCGCTAAACGTTAACACTTTGTAACATCGAAATTTTCGGGTTTATTAACCAAGAAACTAAACCTTCAACTCTGTGTAGAGGGCATGAGTGACTGAAAATTGCCTACACCAATGCAACAGACCAGTTTAACGGTCATAACTTTGCATTTCAAGCAATGCGCTAAACGTTAACACTTTGTAAAATCGAAATTTTCGGGTTTATTAACCAAGAAACTAAACCTTCAACTCTGTGTAGAGGGCATGAGTGACTGAAAATTGCCTACACCAATGCAACAGACCAGTTTAACGGTCATAACTTTGCATTTCAAGCAATGCGCTAAACGTTAACACTTTGTAACATCGAAATTTTCGGGTTTATTAACCAAGAAACTAAACCTTCAACTCTGTGTAGAGGGCATGAGTGACTGAAAATTGCCTACACCAATGCAACAGACCAGTTTAACGGTCATAACTTTGCATTTCAAGCAATGCGCTAAACGTTAACACTTTGTAAAATCGAAATTTTCGGGTTTATTAACCAAGAAACTAAACCTTCAACTCTGTGTAGAGGGCATGAGTGACTGAAAATTGCCTACACCAATGCAACAGACCAGTTTAACGGTCATAACTTTGCATTTCAAGCAATGCGCTAAACGTTAACACTTTGTAACATCGAAATTTTCGGGTTTATTAACCAAGAAACTAAACCTTCAACTCTGTGTAGAGGGCATGAGTGACTGAAAATTGCCTACACCAATGCAACAGACCAGTTTAACGGTCATAACTTTGCATTTCAAGCAATGCGCTAAACGTTAACACTTTGTAAAATCGAAATTTTCGGGTTTATTAACCAAGAAACTAAACCTTCAACTCTGTGTAGAGGGCATGAGTGACTGAAAATTGCCTACACCAATGCAACAGACCAGTTTAACGGTCATAACTTTGCATTTCAAGCAATGCGCTAAACGTTAACACTTTGTAAATCGAAATTTTCGGGTTTATTAACCAAGAAACTAAACCTTCAACTCTGTGTAGAGGGCATGAGTGACTGAAAATTGCCTACACCAATGCAACAGACCAGTTTAACGGTCATAACTTTGCATTTCAAGCAATGCGCTAAACGTTAACACTTTGTAACATCGAAATTTTCGGGTTTATTAACCAAGAAACTAAACCTTCAACTCTGTGTAGAGGGCATGAGTGACTGAAAATTGCCTACACCAATGCAACAGACCAGTTTAACGGTCATAACTTTGCATTTCAAGCAATGCGCTAAACGTTAACACTTTGTAAAATCGAAATTTTCGGGTTTATTAACCAAGAAACTAAACCTTCAACTCTGTGTAGAGGGCATGAGTGACTGAAAATTGCCTACACCAATGCAACAGACCAGTTTAACGGTCATAACTTTGCATTTCAAGCAATGCGCTAAACGTTAACACTTTGTAACATCGAAATTTTCGGGTTTATTAACCAAGAAACTAAACCTTCAACTCTGTGTAGAGGGCATGAGTGACTGAAAATTGCCTACACCAATGCAACAGACCAGTTTAACGGTCATAACTTTGCATTTCAAGCAATGCGCTAAACGTTAACACTTTGTAACATCGAAATTTTCGGGTTTATTAACCAAGAAACTAAACCTTCAACTCTGTGTAGAGGGCATGAGTGACTGAAAATTGCCTACACCAATGCAACAGACCAGTTTAACGGTCATAACTTTGCATTTCAAGCAATGCGCTAAACGTTAACACTTTGTAAAATCGAAATTTTCGGGTTTATTAACCAAGAAACTAAACCTTCAACTCTGTGTAGAGGGCATGAGTGACTGAAAATTGCCTACACCAATGCAACAGACCAGTTTAACGGTCATAACTTTGCATTTCAAGCAATGCGCTAAACGTTAACACTTTGTAAAATCGAAATTTTCGGGTTTATTAACCAAGAAACTAAACCTTCAACTCTGTGTAGAGGGCATGAGTGACTGAAAATTGCCTACACCAATGCAACAGACCAGTTTAACGGTCATAACTTTGCATTTCAAGCAATGCGCTAAACGTTAACACTTTGTAACATCGAAATTTTCGGGTTTATTAACCAAGAAACTAAACCTTCAACTCTGTGTAGAGGGCATGAGTGACTGAAAATTGCCTACACCAATGCAACAGACCAGTTTAACGGTCATAACTTTGCATTTCAAGCAATGCGCTAAACGTTAACACTTTGTAACATCGAAATTTTCGGGTTTATTAACCAAGAAACTAAACCTTCAACTCTGTGTAGAGGGCATGAGTGACTGAAAATTGCCTACACCAATGCAACAGACCAGTTTAACGGTCATAACTTTGCATTTCAAGCAATGCGCTAAACGTTAACACTTTGTAAAATCGAAATTTTCGGGTTTATTAACCAAGAAACTAAACCTTCAACTCTGTGTAGAGGGCATGAGTGACTGAAAATTGCCTACACCAATGCAACAGACCAGTTTAACGGTCATAACTTTGCATTTCAAGCAATGCGCTAAACGTTAACACTTTGTAAAATCGAAATTTTCGGGTTTATTAACCAAGAAACTAAACCTTCAACTCTGTGTAGAGGGCATGAGTGACTGAAAATTGCCTACACCAATGCAACAGACCAGTTTAACGGTCATAACTTTGCATTTCAAGCAATGCGCTAAACGTTAACACTTTGTAACATCGAAATTTTCGGGTTTATTAACCAAGAAACTAAACCTTCAACTCTGTGTAGAGGGCATGAGTGACTGAAAATTGCCTACACCAATGCAACAGACCAGTTTAACGGTCATAACTTTGCATTTCAAGCAATGCGCTAAACGTTAACACTTTGTAACATCGAAATTTTCGGGTTTATTAACCAAGAAACTAAACCTTCAACTCTGTGTAGAGGGCATGAGTGACTGAAAATTGCCTACACCAATGCAACAGACCAGTTTAACGGTCATAACTTTGCATTTCAAGCAATGCGCTAAACGTTAACACTTTGTAACATCGAAATTTTCGGGTTTATTAACCAAGAAACTAAACCTTCAACTCTGTGTAGAGGGCATGAGTGACTGAAAATTGCCTACACCAATGCAACAGACCAGTTTAACGGTCATAACTTTGCATTTCAAGCAATGCGCTAAACGTTAACACTTTGTAACATCGAAATTTTCGGGTTTATTAACCAAGAAACTAAACCTTCAACTCTGTGTAGAGGGCATGAGTGACTGAAAATTGCCTACACCAATGCAACAGACCAGTTTAACGGTCATAACTTTGCATTTCAAGCAATGCGCTAAACGTTAACACTTTGTAACATCGAAATTTTCGGGTTTATTAACCAAGAAACTAAACCTTCAACTCTGTGTAGAGGGCATGAGTGACTGAAAATTGCCTACACCAATGCAACAGACCAGTTTAACGGTCATAACTTTGCATTTCAAGCAATGCGCTAAACGTTAACACTTTGTAACATCGAAATTTTCGGGTTTATTAACCAAGAAACTAAACCTTCAACTCTGTGTAGAGGGCATGAGTGACTGAAAATTGCCTACACCAATGCAACAGACCAGTTTAACGGTCATAACTTTGCATTTCAAGCAATGCGCTAAACGTTAACACTTTGTAAAATCGAAATTTTCGGGTTTATTAACCAAGAAACTAAACCTTCAACTCTGTGTAGAGGGCATGAGTGACTGAAAATTGCCTACACCAATGCAACAGACCAGTTTAACGGTCATAACTTTGCATTTCAAGCAATGCGCTAAACGTTAACACTTTGTAACATCGAAATTTTCGGGTTTATTAACCAAGAAACTAAACCTTCAACTCTGTGTAGAGGGCATGAGTGACTGAAAATTGCCTACACCAATGCAACAGACCAGTTTAACGGTCATAACTTTGCATTTCAAGCAATGCGCTAAACGTTAACACTTTGTAACATCGAAATTTTCGGGTTTATTAACCAAGAAACTAAACCTTCAACTCTGTGTAGAGGGCATGAGTGACTGAAAATTGCCTACACCAATGCAACAGACCAGTTTAACGGTCATAACTTTGCATTTCAAGCAATGCGCTAAACGTTAACACTTTGTAACATCGAAATTTTCGGGTTTATTAACCAAGAAACTAAACCTTCAACTCTGTGTAGAGGGCATGAGTGACTGAAAATTGCCTACACCAATGCAACAGACCAGTTTAACGGTCATAACTTTGCATTTCAAGCAATGCGCTAAACGTTAACACTTTGTAACATCGAAATTTTCGGGTTTATTAACCAAGAAACTAAACCTTCAACTCTGTGTAGAGGGCATGAGTGACTGAAAATTGCCTACACCAATGCAACAGACCAGTTTAACGGTCATAACTTTGCATTTCAAGCAATGCGCTAAACGTTAACACTTTGTAAAATCGAAATTTTCGGGTTTATTAACCAAGAAACTAAACCTTCAACTCTGTGTAGAGGGCATGAGTGACTGAAAATTGCCTACACCAATGCAACAGACCAGTTTAACGGTCATAACTTTGCATTTCAAGCAATGCGCTAAACGTTAACACTTTGTAAAATCGAAATTTTCGGGTTTATTAACCAAGAAACTAAACCTTCAACTCTGTGTAGAGGGCATGAGTGACTGAAAATTGCCTACACCAATGCAACAGACCAGTTTAACGGTCATAACTTTGCATTTCAAGCAATGCGCTAAACGTTAACACTTTGTAACATCGAAATTTTCGGGTTTATTAACCAAGAAACTAAACCTTCAACTCTGTGTAGAGGGCATGAGTGACTGAAAATTGCCTACACCAATGCAACAGACCAGTTTAACGGTCATAACTTTGCATTTCAAGCAATGCGCTAAACGTTAACACTTTGTAAAATCGAAATTTTCGGGTTTATTAACCAAGAAACTAAACCTTCAACTCTGTGTAGAGGGCATGAGTGACTGAAAATTGCCTACACCAATGCAACAGACCAGTTTAACGGTCATAACTTTGCATTTCAAGCAATGCGCTAAACGTTAACACTTTGTAAAATCGAAATTTTCGGGTTTATTAACCAAGAAACTAAACCTTCAACTCTGTGTAGAGGGCATGAGTGACTGAAAATTGCCTACACCAATGCAACAGACCAGTTTAACGGTCATAACTTTGCATTTCAAGCAATGCGCTAAACGTTAACACTTTGTAACATCGAAATTTTCGGGTTTATTAACCAAGAAACTAAACCTTCAACTCTGTGTAGAGGGCATGAGTGACTGAAAATTGCCTACACCAATGCAACAGACCAGTTTAACGGTCATAACTTTGCATTTCAAGCAATGCGCTAAACGTTAACACTTTGTAAAATCGAAATTTTCGGGTTTATTAACCAAGAAACTAAACCTTCAACTCTGTGTAGAGGGCATGAGTGACTGAAAATTGCCTACACCAATGCAACAGACCAGTTTAACGGTCATAACTTTGCATTTCAAGCAATGCGCTAAACGTTAACACTTTGTAACATCGAAATTTTCGGGTTTATTAACCAAGAAACTAAACCTTCAACTCTGTGTAGAGGGCATGAGTGACTGAAAATTGCCTACACCAATGCAACAGACCAGTTTAACGGTCATAACTTTGCATTTCAAGCAATGCGCTAAACGTTAACACTTTGTAAAATCGAAATTTTCGGGTTTATTAACCAAGAAACTAAACCTTCAACTCTGTGTAGAGGGCATGAGTGACTGAAAATTGCCTACACCAATGCAACAGACCAGTTTAACGGTCATAACTTTGCATTTCAAGCAATGCGCTAAACGTTAACACTTTGTAACATCGAAATTTTCGGGTTTATTAACCAAGAAACTAAACCTTCAACTCTGTGTAGAGGGCATGAGTGACTGAAAATTGCCTACACCAATGCAACAGACCAGTTTAACGGTCATAACTTTGCATTTCAAGCAATGCGCTAAACGTTAACACTTTGTAACATCGAAATTTTCGGGTTTATTAACCAAGAAACTAAACCTTCAACTCTGTGTAGAGGGCATGAGTGACTGAAAATTGCCTACACCAATGCAACAGACCAGTTTAACGGTCATAACTTTGCATTTCAAGCAATGCGCTAAACGTTAACACTTTGTAAAATCGAAATTTTCGGGTTTATTAACCAAGAAACTAAACCTTCAACTCTGTGTAGAGGGCATGAGTGACTGAAAATTGCCTACACCAATGCAACAGACCAGTTTAACGGTCATAACTTTGCATTTCAAGCAATGCGCTAAACGTTAACACTTTGTAACATCGAAATTTTCGGGTTTATTAACCAAGAAACTAAACCTTCAACTCTGTGTAGAGGGCATGAGTGACTGAAAATTGCCTACACCAATGCAACAGACCAGTTTAACGGTCATAACTTTGCATTTCAAGCAATGCGCTAAACGTTAACACTTTGTAACATCGAAATTTTCGGGTTTATTAACCAAGAAACTAAACCTTCAACTCTGTGTAGAGGGCATGAGTGACTGAAAATTGCCTACACCAATGCAACAGACCAGTTTAACGGTCATAACTTTGCATTTCAAGCAATGCGCTAAACGTTAACACTTTGTAACATCGAAATTTTCGGGTTTATTAACCAAGAAACTAAACCTTCAACTCTGTGTAGAGGGCATGAGTGACTGAAAATTGCCTACACCAATGCAACAGACCAGTTTAACGGTCATAACTTTGCATTTCAAGCAATGCGCTAAACGTTAACACTTTGTAACATCGAAATTTTCGGGTTTATTAACCAAGAAACTAAACCTTCAACTCTGTGTAGAGGGCATGAGTGACTGAAAATTGCCTACACCAATGCAACAGACCAGTTTAACGGTCATAACTTTGCATTTCAAGCAATGCGCTAAACGTTAACACTTTGTAACATCGAAATTTTCGGGTTTATTAACCAAGAAACTAAACCTTCAACTCTGTGTAGAGGGCATGAGTGACTGAAAATTGCCTACACCAATGCAACAGACCAGTTTAACGGTCATAACTTTGCATTTCAAGCAATGCGCTAAACGTTAACACTTTGTAACATCGAAATTTTCGGGTTTATTAACCAAGAAACTAAACCTTCAACTCTGTGTAGAGGGCATGAGTGACTGAAAATTGCCTACACCAATGCAACAGACCAGTTTAACGGTCATAACTTTGCATTTCAAGCAATGCGCTAAACGTTAACACTTTGTAACATCGAAATTTTCGGGTTTATTAACCAAGAAACTAAACCTTCAACTCTGTGTAGAGGGCATGAGTGACTGAAAATTGCCTACACCAATGCAACAGACCAGTTTAACGGTCATAACTTTGCATTTCAAGCAATGCGCTAAACGTTAACACTTTGTAACATCGAAATTTTCGGGTTTATTAACCAAGAAACTAAACCTTCAACTCTGTGTAGAGGGCATGAGTGACTGAAAATTGCCTACACCAATGCAACAGACCAGTTTAACGGTCATAACTTTGCATTTCAAGCAATGCGCTAAACGTTAACACTTTGTAACATCGAAATTTTCGGGTTTATTAACCAAGAAACTAAACCTTCAACTCTGTGTAGAGGGCATGAGTGACTGAAAATTGCCTACACCAATGCAACAGACCAGTTTAACGGTCATAACTTTGCATTTCAAGCAATGCGCTAAACGTTAACACTTTGTAAAATCGAAATTTTCGGGTTTATTAACCAAGAAACTAAACCTTCAACTCTGTGTAGAGGGCATGAGTGACTGAAAATTGCCTACACCAATGCAACAGACCAGTTTAACGGTCATAACTTTGCATTTCAAGCAATGCGCTAAACGTTAACACTTTGTAAAATCGAAATTTTCGGGTTTATTAACCAAGAAACTAAACCTTCAACTCTGTGTAGAGGGCATGAGTGACTGAAAATTGCCTACACCAATGCAACAGACCAGTTTAACGGTCATAACTTTGCATTTCAAGCAATGCGCTAAACGTTAACACTTTGTAACATCGAAATTTTCGGGTTTATTAACCAAGAAACTAAACCTTCAACTCTGTGTAGAGGGCATGAGTGACTGAAAATTGCCTACACCAATGCAACAGACCAGTTTAACGGTCATAACTTTGCATTTCAAGCAATGCGCTAAACGTTAACACTTTGTAACATCGAAATTTTCGGGTTTATTAACCAAGAAACTAAACCTTCAACTCTGTGTAGAGGGCATGAGTGACTGAAAATTGCCTACACCAATGCAACAGACCAGTTTAACGGTCATAACTTTGCATTTCAAGCAATGCGCTAAACGTTAACACTTTGTAACATCGAAATTTTCGGGTTTATTAACCAAGAAACTAAACCTTCAACTCTGTGTAGAGGGCATGAGTGACTGAAAATTGCCTACACCAATGCAACAGACCAGTTTAACGGTCATAACTTTGCATTTCAAGCAATGCGCTAAACGTTAACACTTTGTAACATCGAAATTTTCGGGTTTATTAACCAAGAAACTAAACCTTCAACTCTGTGTAGAGGGCATGAGTGACTGAAAATTGCCTACACCAATGCAACAGACCAGTTTAACGGTCATAACTTTGCATTTCAAGCAATGCGCTAAACGTTAACACTTTGTAAAATCGAAATTTTCGGGTTTATTAACCAAGAAACTAAACCTTCAACTCTGTGTAGAGGGCATGAGTGACTGAAAATTGCCTACACCAATGCAACAGACCAGTTTAACGGTCATAACTTTGCATTTCAAGCAATGCGCTAAACGTTAACACTTTGTAAAATCGAAATTTTCGGGTTTATTAACCAAGAAACTAAACCTTCAACTCTGTGTAGAGGGCATGAGTGACTGAAAATTGCCTACACCAATGCAACAGACCAGTTTAACGGTCATAACTTTGCATTTCAAGCAATGCGCTAAACGTTAACACTTTGTAACATCGAAATTTTCGGGTTTATTAACCAAGAAACTAAACCTTCAACTCTGTGTAGAGGGCATGAGTGACTGAAAATTGCCTACACCAATGCAACAGACCAGTTTAACGGTCATAACTTTGCATTTCAAGCAATGCGCTAAACGTTAACACTTTGTAAAATCGAAATTTTCGGGTTTATTAACCAAGAAACTAAACCTTCAACTCTGTGTAGAGGGCATGAGTGACTGAAAATTGCCTACACCAATGCAACAGACCAGTTTAACGGTCATAACTTTGCATTTCAAGCAATGCGCTAAACGTTAACACTTTGTAAAATCGAAATTTTCGGGTTTATTAACCAAGAAACTAAACCTTCAACTCTGTGTAGAGGGCATGAGTGACTGAAAATTGCCTACACCAATGCAACAGACCAGTTTAACGGTCATAACTTTGCATTTCAAGCAATGCGCTAAACGTTAACACTTTGTAACATCGAAATTTTCGGGTTTATTAACCAAGAAACTAAACCTTCAACTCTGTGTAGAGGGCATGAGTGACTGAAAATTGCCTACACCAATGCAACAGACCAGTTTAACGGTCATAACTTTGCATTTCAAGCAATGCGCTAAACGTTAACACTTTGTAAAATCGAAATTTTCGGGTTTATTAACCAAGAAACTAAACCTTCAACTCTGTGTAGAGGGCATGAGTGACTGAAAATTGCCTACACCAATGCAACAGACCAGTTTAACGGTCATAACTTTGCATTTCAAGCAATGCGCTAAACGTTAACACTTTGTAACATCGAAATTTTCGGGTTTATTAACCAAGAAACTAAACCTTCAACTCTGTGTAGAGGGCATGAGTGACTGAAAATTGCCTACACCAATGCAACAGACCAGTTTAACGGTCATAACTTTGCATTTCAAGCAATGCGCTAAACGTTAACACTTTGTAACATCGAAATTTTCGGGTTTATTAACCAAGAAACTAAACCTTCAACTCTGTGTAGAGGGCATGAGTGACTGAAAATTGCCTACACCAATGCAACAGACCAGTTTAACGGTCATAACTTTGCATTTCAAGCAATGCACTAAACGTTAACACTTTGTAAAATCGAAATTTTCGGGTTTATTAACCAAGAAACTAAACCTTCAACTCTGTGTAGAGGGCATGAGTGACTGAAAATTGCCTACACCAATGCAACAGACCAGTTTAACGGTCATAACTTTGCATTTCAAGCAATGCGCTAAACGTTAACACTTTGTAACATCGAAATTTTCGGGTTTATTAACCAAGAAACTAAACCTTCAACTCTGTGTAGAGGGCATGAGTGACTGAAAATTGCCTACACCAATGCAACAGACCAGTTTAACGGTCATAACTTTGCATTTCAAGCAATGCGCTAAACGTTAACACTTTGTAACATCGAAATTTTCGGGTTTATTAACCAAGAAACTAAACCTTCAACTCTGTGTAGAGGGCATGAGTGACTGAAAATTGCCTACACCAATGCAACAGACCAGTTTAACGGTCATAACTTTGCATTTCAAGCAATGCGCTAAACGTTAACACTTTGTAAAATCGAAATTTTCGGGTTTATTAACCAAGAAACTAAACCTTCAACTCTGTGTAGAGGGCATGAGTGACTGAAAATTGCCTACACCAATGCAACAGACCAGTTTAACGGTCATAACTTTGCATTTCAAGCAATGCGCTAAACGTTAACACTTTGTAACATCGAAATTACAAATTACAGCGGATTTTTTCAAACCTTCGATTGTGAACATACAATACCATCAAATATGGCACCTGGTAAGCAAACTGTTGTTGAAAACTGTTCTTAATTTTGCTTCCCTTTTTCCTGTGTTTTCCCACCTTAAGCTGTTCGTTTGATTCGGCCAAGTGAGCGACCGTTTCCACTCGATGAGCTGAGTTTAGTGAGCATTTCGATCTGACATCTCAAAAGTCCGGGATAATCGGAAAATGGAAATCACTGGCCTTGTTCACAACAGTAGTTTCATGCACATTATCGCCCTTCCAAGGGGTTTCCAAGCGAACATGGCTTATTTGAACTGGGGGACTGGGGAATCGGAAAAGAATGACAAAATATCTTAGGGAACAAGGGAACGTAATACAGTTTTAGGGATGAAAAAGCTGGGAAAGTCATTTTGGGTTCAAGGGAACACAAGCAACTTTTAAATGGAACAAGGCCCTCCTGGGTGGGCCTTGTTAACAATAACCTTAAGGTGGCTTAAACCAGTTAGGGAAAGTCTCATTTATGAGAATGAACTCTGTAACACTGTTATGTAATGATACTATAAAGGCCTAGGGTCCTTAATGTGACCTAATAGGTTGCCATTAAATGCTTTTGTATTTCAAAAACGAACTCAGGTAATCCCATTCGCTCTTTGTGAAGAGTGATTAGCAAGCTATTAACAGTAAAACTCTATGCAAAATGAACACAAAGAAAACAAACATTCTCTGGAGCAAATTCAGAGCCACCTTTAAAATTTACCAATAATGTTTATCGATAGTTCGATGCACATTAATAATAACTTTTAGTATAAATACACAGGTGATTATACAAAATCGCACCCTCTCATTGGCTCGCTATCTCGGATTATCAGCCGATAATCACCTCGACGGACAAAATGGCTGCCAGTAGTCGTTTTGCCACTGTAAGTGAAGATGATTTTGCGTTGAAATGTTTTTTTTTTTTTTCTCTTTTTTGAAATAATCACCTGTGTATTTATACTAAAACAGTTATTCGCCTCAGGCTCAGTGATTATAGGTGAATAGTCACCTCGACTTCGTCTCGTTGAATATTCACCGATAATCACTTCGCCTTCGGCGAATAATTGTTAAAGAATTTCATTTAGTCCAGGATTTGAAAATCCAACTTTTCCTTTACCCTTTCAGTTGGTATGTGACCCTTGAAAATGTTCTAAATTATATGAGAGCTTCTTAATGTACCAATATTATTATTATTTTTTTTTTTTTTTTTTTTTTTTTTTACTGTGCGATTTGATTAGTACAACCAATAATTAAATAATTTATGCTTGTGTGACTGGAACAAAGTTTGATGTAAGTATACTAATAATATCAATCTTTTTTCCTGTGTTTACTAGGAAACCCAGGTGCAAGCCAGGAAGGCTTTGAGACAAATGGTACATAAGCCCTTGATCTTAGAAGTAACAATGTTTCTTCTAATGTGCAGTTGACTGCACACTCTACATATCAGCAGTTGCTCAATAAATTAATATTATAATTTATTATTTTTGCAGCAATGCAAAGGTACATCTTCTGAAACTGTTAAAATTGTTAAAATTGGGGTCCATGTGAAATAAAGTCTATTTAATGAACACAATAACATTACTCATTTCTTGCTCTTTCTTAACTGTAATATTTCTTGTATGAACAGCAGACCAGGAAATGATAGAGATAAGCCAAATGTTAAGAATTTGAAAAACAGTATCAAGAGTAAAGACTTATCACACTTAATAGACAATTGTAAGAACTGTGATTTATGCTGCTAAGCTGCTTTAAATTTTACATTTTATATATATTGGAGATCTTTTAAGCTTTTCAAATACTACCTAGTTTGTACATTTTCTATTTATCTATTTATATTATAGATTATTCATTAAATTGCAAGTAATTGTAACTTTAGCTAAGGTAAACTTTATTTTGTGGTGTCCCCAATTAGTTTTTCCTAAGCTAAATACTATTGACACTTAAATAAAGTCTATCATCATTCATTAGAATTATCCTTACAAAAACAACAACTAGAAAGCTAATTATTGAAATTATCATTTCTCCCAATATTAAGTTGAAGATAATTGTCTTGCTCAGTAATGCCTGTTACCATAGTTACAGGGCACAAGTATTAAGTTTCCTTTCTGTTTCCTTTCTCCTAAGACTTGGAACTGTGATGATATTATTTTCATTTTGTTTGCTTGCACATATGTGAAATAAAACCAAAAAGCCATAGAGTCTCTCATTAAGATTTCAATCTTGCATGATATCTCTCATATTTCTTAGCTGCACATTATTTTTTATAGATTAAAATTATTTATCAATCAGAGAAGATCCGAATATTTATTGCCCTGTTTTTCTGTTTTGTTTTGTTTTTTTTTTTTCCCCTTTTTGTGGAGAATGAAGTCATTTGAATTGAAAGGCTTGATAGATCACTTTGGTGGCTGTCTGAGTTTGAGCTCGGGCTGAAAACCTCCCTTTGCCAACCGGGCAGTGATCACGTGGTGAATTTCTCCGCGGAACGTTGTGAAGCAACGCAACATTGAGTCCTACCCCGCGCTTTCCAATGCCTAGTCTCTTTCACAATAATTTTTTTTTCGCGTCGGTTACTTCAACGTTGTCGTTGCTTACGCTTTCTAGTTCAACAGTGAACAAACACAAGTCTTCAGCCAAGAAACGTTTTTAATAGTAATTCCACACTGGTGTAACTATGTCAATGTGCATTACGCGTATATTCACGTGGCCATAATGCAGGCTCAACAATAACACTAAACTAGATACATTTACGAGACGGAAAGAAAAGCAACGATAAAGCGCTTTTTAATGAAATATCGCTAAAGCAAAATCAAAAGCAAAGCCATTGCTCAAACTCCAATAGCTGCAGACAGCGCGATAAGCACAACGACTCAATTATATGCAATTGCTCTAATCGCGTGAAAATGGGTTGCCCTTTTTTTCCTTTTTCTTTTTCTTTTTTTTTTCTTAGCCCCAAGGAAAACCGTAACGCACTTTACTACTAGGTGAATTCTTGCTGGAAATAACGCTTCGTCCTTGATATGAATGTAATAAAAATGGAAACATTTCTTTTGTCCACAACTAAGTCCTGTCAGTAAAGCCCAGTAGTACTACCTTGACTTCCCTTAGTTCACGAAACGGTTACGACAGTTGAGAAAGGATCTTTAGCTCTCATGGGTTAGTGCTGGGAAGCAGTGAGTCAACACCGGGTTTTACTGACTGAGAGTAACTATAATCAGATAATTAAAGGCCCCAAATCGCCCAGAATGCATTGCGCACCGTTAATCGCGAAATATAAATTATCCAAATATCTGACGTGCTGATTGGCCTGACTGCGTCTTACGCGTTTGGAAAAGTCACCATTTGAAAATAAAATTTAAAAAAGCCAGCGCTATGACTTTTGGGCGAATTTGGGCCTTTTCGTTTTTTCCCTTTCTGGCTTTGATCAATCTGTCGCTAATAGGGAGCTTAAGCACGCGCGTTTTTGAGATGCGGACGGCAACCGGAAGAGAACATTTCGCGTGCCAGGACAGTGGCAGAAAAGATACTTAGTAATGTAAATGTGGTTGTGTGAATACAAATTAAAAGAGAAAACGGCTCACTTCCGGTTGTCGTCCGCGTCTCAAATTAAAACGCGCGTGCTTAAAGTGCTACTGTGATCAAACTTTTATCCCTTGAGTTTTTTGGTTTATCACATAGAGTACCATGAAACATTAAAAACGCTGTTTACCGTTTGGAAATATCTGCATTGGTTCCAGAGATATTTAAGTTTGAAAAATGTGTTAAATATGCAAATGAGAAGGCTAATGACGTCATTCACCCAACCCAGTAGAACATCAAGAATATAAATAGAGCTATCTCGGTCAATTTGCAACAGAGACCATTGAAACTTGGTGAGCTGATAGTTCTGAAGGCAACACACCTACGACTGTAAAGAAATTGGTTCCCATGGTAACTCACTCTTTTCCAGTCCCCTCCAACCTGATTTCAATATTTTGGTGATCTCAGGCTAGAAATACATTAACCAAGGCCACAAACTCGACCTAACATCTTTATATGCTGGCAGGATCATGCAGATGAGGCACCATTTGCAAATATCAAAACAGAACGCCAAAGGTGGTCTGCAAAGCTTTTAATATCAGGGAGGTCTGGAACCCAGTATGTTGCCATGGTAACAAAAATGGTATGCTCATATTGTGGAACATATTTACTAGAATCTTAGTGCAAAGAACCAAGTATTTCTGATACAAATTGGCTGAGATATCTTTCTCCATCATACTTGATCAAAATTTGGTAGGGTTTATGACGTCATCACTTGGCTAATTTGCATATTAAAAAAACTTGAATATCTCCAGAACAAAAAGAGATATTTGAAAATGGTAAACAGCATTCTTCTTCTCGTACAGACTACGTGTTTATGTGCCAAAATGGCTTCGATAGGGAAGATTCAAATTTCGTCACAGTAGCACTTTAAGCTCCCTAACATTCACTACTGGGAAACGTCAACTTTACGCGATTATTCAGGAAAAATCTACTGGTGGGAAAAATGTCCTCTGTAGCGACCTCGTAAAAGCGATGGCGATGTCTCAAAGTTAACACTAGCCTTGTCTGTCGGGAAGAGAGGAAACAAAACGATTACCGGAATGCAGTGTCAGTTCTTGGAGTCTTTCCCATAGACTTGGTTGTGGATGTCAATTTTGGGTGTTCTCAGTTCGTATACACCGTCTGCATGCAAGTAAACTATGTCTATCGGGTAAATCAGGGCACTGACTTGCTCTCTAAAACTTTTCCCTGCATCCAGTCGAAATTTTCCGGGCTCTGGTTCCGAAAACTCGGCTAGGTAGGCCATTTTCTTGTCCTGTGAGAGTCTCAATATTTTGGCCACAAACACTTCAGGCACTTTTTTACTCGAATTGGCTGCCACCAACGCTACAAATTCACCTTGGGTTGGCAGGTATTCAATGTTGCCTGCTTCGTCTTCGTCACTCAGGACTTCAACACAATCTTCACCCAAGGTTCTAGATGCCACTGAGCTTAACAGATCAAGTGCTTTTTCCTTTTTATCCTCTAACGGCCGTTGGTCATAATACCTCTGCTGCGTTCTAACGGAATGCTTCATGACGGTTGCGAACGATTCTCTCAAGGATTGATCGCCACTTTCCGGTAGGCTCAAGAAGTGACTTACGACCGCTTTGCGGAGGTCCACTGTTGTTAGCCTGCGAGAGAAGTACTTTTCGAACAAAGCCGACACGTAATAGGTGTATGCTGCATGCGAGAAGCTATCGCCTCTCGGACCGACGAAAAAGTAATCGTGTTCTTTGCCGTTAAGCAAAAGAGACCGCAGCTTCGCATGATATAATTGCAGATAGTAAGTCAAGAATGGCATGGAGCTCAAGTCGGTTTTATTTGGGCCGTATGTTGGTCTGGTCTTGTAATTATCTTCGACTAAGATGACCGAGGCGTCCTCGTTAAAACAGATAAAATTCTGGCCTTTCATTTGGTCTCCCGTTTGATCTTTGTAAATCCGGAGCGAAATGTATTCTTTGACACGCCCAGGGTTTGCAGTGCAGTAGAGAAGGAGCAGACACAGGTTCATGCAACTTCGCGCCCTGGCAGAGCCTTTTTTTTCGGTGACCTCCCACTTCAATTCTCGGCATAATTCTAGCAATTCCGAGTAGACGACTTTGGATTGCCTCGTGGTGACAGCTGCTTGCTCGACGCGGCCTTTTTTCGACAAACGCTCGAGTTGCCTCCGAATGGCCCTGATCTTTTCTAGGGATTCGTCCTTCTCGTCACTTAGAGGGCACACGCCTGGCACTTTGACAATGTTTATTACAGACGACAAGTATCGGCTACAGGTGACTGGCTTACTGCCCTGCGTTTCCATCATGAAGTGCACAAAATCCTGGACGAGCGGTGGATTTGCACATTGTGCCAGGGTGGGTTCCATGCCTTTTACTTTCTTCACGAACCACAGAAAAATCTTGACCCTTTCGATCATTTTTTCAACGGTATCCGGTTGCAAAGAACTTCCCTCCCGATCGCAGTTAAGATCCTCCGAGTAAAACTGTCGTATTTCAGCAAGTTCGGAACACAGACGGGTGGACATTTCCGAATCTGAAAGAGTTTTTGTTCTCCTTTTTCTTTTCTTTTTTTTTGGGTCTTTCTCATCGCTAGCGTCATTACAGGGGACCGGACCTTCCGCACGGGGAGAATCTGGGCCTGCTGTTGCAGCACGCGTTTCCTTCTCGAGGGAATCGTTCGTCAGATGTGGAACATTGCTTTCAAGCCTAGTCGGAGAAGGTGATTTACTTCCAGTGTCACTCAGAGAAGGATCACTAATTTGATCAGGCCCTGGCTGTGATTGCAAGAAAGTGAAATTTGGGCCTGGTAAACTTTGTCCCCACGAATTGTTTTGATCATCTTTTTCACTGGGGCCAGCTCCCACGAAATTGGTTCCAACTGAAAATTCTGACATCAAGAAACTGGATTCTATCGGGTTGGTGTTATTTTGCAATTTGGAAGGTTGCAAAAAGAAATTGGATTGGCTGGGCGAAGAATCGATGGTGGGTAAAAGGTCTCCTTGGAACAGCCCCTTTAAGCGTAACAAATCTTGTTCTTTAATTAAATGGAAGGGAAAAAATTGAGCTGGCAGACGTTGTTGAAAAAAAAAAAACTCTTCTCCCGTGCACGGAACTGCTTCGACCGCTAACTGAAGTAAGGCGTTGCTGAAAATTATATTGTTGACATTGGAGAAAAGTTCTTGCCTGGCTTGCACGAAACAGAAGAACCGTTCCTTTCCACGCCTGATGGCAAACATATCGTCGAATGCTACAGAGGACATATTTCCCACCCTTGGTGAAATCTAGCATGAATTACACAAGAATGAAATCATCTGAAGACGACTAGCGCTTAGCCATTCTTAACCAAACAAGTACTTTTACATCTACTGGCTCTAAAAAAATCTGTCACCAAAAAGGTGGAAATAACCCAAAAAAAAAAAAAAATCTTTTGGACTATAACCTGCTAATCGTTTTAAAAGGTATGGTCATGATAACGTTCTTATATATACTTCAACAGCCTCTTTGAACAGCGCACTGTCTTTACATTTCTTTCAACTGACTTCCTTCATCTGATTTCCTTCAGCTGCGAACGGATATATTACATGGACGCGTTGTAAATTTCATGGGGCAATCGATGACATCAGTTTCTTATGAGGGAAAGGACAAAAATTTCTAAATTAGTGTATTGTCAAGGAAAGTCATAGCTTTTAACTAACAGTGCCCGAGGAAGCAAAAATAGTTTTCACTGTTAAGCAAATAGGAAGGCCACTTAAATGAAATCAAAGTTGCCACATGGAAAAAGTAAACTAGGACCAATATTTATAACGATTTGTATGGAAAGTGGGGGGATAGTCTTACTGCTAAGAGAAAACAAGAAACCGGAAACGTTGCGCGCGACATTAGAGCCCTTGTGGAAATATGCCAACTTTCACACTTGTATCTCGCATTCTTTACGACATACACTATTACAAATATTTAGAACGATTTATATGGAAAGTGAAGGGGGTAGTCTAACGTCTAAGAAAAAACAAGGCATCGGAAACGTTGAGCGCTAACTTAAAGGGGCACTGTCGTGCTAAATTAGCTGTTTTTCGATCAAAGCTCAGGAAAAATCTAAATTAGTACTTTAGCTCACACCTACAACATTCTTGACAACCCACTGACAAGATATGAAACATACTAAGTTATTGCTCACTTCACATCACCCTCTAATAGTTATATCTATTTCCCAAAAAGCTAATCGTATTTAATTGTTTGCGACGTTCTGCGGACAACAGGCAACGGTTTTTTCAAGTTTCAATCTATTTTCATCCTCTCCATCCATGGATGCAAGTAACGAATAATAGCTTCGGTGTACTTTGATTGTTATTGTCAATAGAACTACACCATTATGAGGCATTCTTTCCGAGATAAACTATGAGAAATATTTAGAAGGATTTATATGGAAAGTGAAGGGGATACCGTGTAGCACTTAAACTTTGCGGGGTTTAATTTTTGCGGATTTTGCGGATGGTACTTGATCCGCAAAAACAAGTTCCAGACTTTTAATCCATTCATATGGTGGGATAAGAGAAAAAAAGTTTATTTTGATATTTGCATTGAGAAAAAGCAATCGGAGCTTGTTACAAACAAAGCGAAACGATAAAATTAAGTCAATAATTTTCCAGCCTCTGAGGCACAAGAAGCGAAATCAAAGCAGTCATTCAAAGGGTCATATTAAAGTTGCTGTAACGGGCTATCCGAAGGGACACAATTTTCTAAGGCCTCCAGGATGCCACATTTTTTTCTACCCGTTATTGATTATCGAGGGGTTTGTTTACCAAAAGGGTTAATAGAAGTTGACAATAGTTTTGCTGCTTGAAAAGAAAACCGCAAAAATTGGTTGCCAACGGAAATTTCAGTCAATTCGAGCCGCAAAAATTTTTTATCGCAAACCTAAAAAACTCGTCACTTAATCCGCAAAACAAAAGTCCCGCAAAAGTTTCATGCTACACCGTAGTCTAACTTCTAAGAAAAAACAAGAGACCGGAAACGTTGCATGCATGCAAATTTTTAAACTTTTACCTTGTGATATCGTTGAGATACACCGGTCAGAATAGATGACATCAGTTGCCTGTGAGGAAAAGGAGAAAATATTCTAAATTAGTTTAACGTTAATGAAAGCCGTAGCTTTGAAGTGACAGTGCCAAGAGGTAGCGAAAGTAGCTAAGCAAAAAGGAAGGTCAAACTTCAAGGAAAACAAAATATCTATGATACATCAGTGTTTCGACTAAAATAAATTCAAAGCAAAAAGATAGTGCTTCTTACCAAATGGTAAGGATTTGCCAGGGGCAGTTCAGTTCAGCAATTGCAACACAGCATAGCATCAGGACTACTATAGCCAGATAGGTACATTTCCCAAGCTGAGCTCATCCGAGCCTGGCTAGGCAGAATGGGCGGCTTGACAATCGGCGCAAAGGCTTTTCTTACCCTGGTCTCAGTTCTGATTGGTTGTAACAGAGACGCCCTGGTGAGTCAGGGAGGCAAGCAGACACGTAACTGAATTGAGACTGAGTAAACTTACTCTGGTTTTCACAAGACTGCTGGTAGTTCATAAGTTAAACTATTTGCAAGTACGATTGAGTATTGTGCATTGAGCGTAAAATACCATACATCTCGCACGAGTATTCGAAAACAGACCTGCAAGAAATGAGAAAGAGAACACCACGCAGATAGGTCAAATTCCGATGTTTGAAAAACACCACCAAATTGTCGCCTGTAAAAAAACATACGATAATTAGGCGATAATTAGGCGGTGATTGCAATCATTTCTCACGGTGATCAACTGATAATGCAATATCCCGCAGTTGAAGTGCACCCAAATTTCCCTACTATCGAGCATTCATATAGACCACTTTCATAAATGCCAACCACCTTTACATTCTTTTGTATTTATATTAACTAGACCTACTTCCCTCATTTTGAAAGAAATATCCTGTTGAAATTTGCTCGTCGTAGCGAGGCTAGAAAGACTTATCAGCATTAGGACAAAAGAATATTTTCTTCGGCCGCTATTATGAAAGAGGTCTAGTGCATGACCTCACCTGAACCAGGTGAAAAAAAATTAATTGCTTAATTGCAGAGATCATTTCAAGCATTGGCAACCATCCACTTACAGACTTTTGTAGAAAATGACTCTCGTATTATTCAGAAGTCTTTTGTGTTGGGTGACTCGGCTCAACACTACATGGTAGTCTCTGACATTGGCTCACGTGCAAAATCTCCTTGCACTTCGACCACCCAGTACCTCATTGTGCCAACAGTTAATGAGGAATATCTGTCATGGCAATTATAAACTGCGGATTGAAGTTTCACCCCAATTTTGTAAATCCTAGTCAATAAACTTGAGTGTTTATTGACTAGGCACAACCCTTGCCAAAAAAAGAGTAAAACCTTTGCGGATATGAGCCAATTTGGATTTGTAATGAATGGCAAAAGGAAAACAGTAAGGGTTATATAATTTTTGTAAACCCTAGTCAATAAACACTCAACCCTTCTCGAGTTGCTACAACCCTTGCAGAAAAAGGGTAAAACGTCTGCGGATAAGATTAAATTTCGATTTGTTTTGAAAGCCAAGAGGAGAATAGTAAGGGTTTGCTTAAGGGTTTTCTTAATTAAATGAACCCCAACTATCAACAAAAGGGTTGTGCAATTCAATCTAGGGGTTGGGGATTTAGGGGTTCAAATAAAGTGT
>NC_090878.1:65000-90000 GCF_036669935.1 Montipora foliosa | reverse complement strand
GAACATGATTACTTACATAGAAGAAAAATCTGATAAAATTTCCCTCTCTACAAACTAATTGTTGCAAGTCTCCCTGTTACTATCTACGTAGGACACCGAGCAGAGTGCAACGACTTCTAAAACACAACAACACAACTTTAATGGCGTTCGGTCCTTCAAAAACTACATGAGATTTCGCACGTGGTCCGAGTCACGTGACGATTATCATAACATCTTCCCCTTTGTAAAAAAAGAAAAGAAACACTCCGCACAGTTCTTTTGATATAACAAACACGATAAAAATGTTCAACAGTGTTCAACAAGACGAGCAGGCGGTTTAACGAGTAGAGGGTGCAGGTTTTACTGGGTCAGCTGCAGGCTTCGTTAACAGTAGGGAATCTGTTTGTGGTACTGACTGCTGTGTTTCAGCCGCTGCTTTCCATACTGGCAATGATTCTCACTGCAGCACTGATCGCAGGTGTCTGCGGTTTCGTCGGTAGGTTCACCCATCCGACTCAACAACGTAAGAACGTGGACCAATCATTTTCTTGCAAACAGCCTGTGACCAAATAGATGCATTTGGCTTCTTCATCCTGACAGTTTGTCCAGGTTGCAATTCAGGCAATGCAGTTCCCTTCAAGTTGTAGTAGAAAGCCTGCCTTTTTTTAGAGCCAATCAACTTTTGTTGCACATTTTGTAGGGGTACTGTCTCAGGCTCTAGTTGTTTAACTGACAAAGGTAACAGATTGCGTCTCCTCCTGCTGAAAGTCTTTGTGCAGGAGATGAACCAACTTCCGCGTGGGTATTACGATAATCGAATAGTGCGAGGTATGGGTCATAATGTCCGCGCACTGCTTTCTTCATGATATACCTTTACCGATTTTAACTGCACTCTCAACTTTTCCGTTATTTTCGGAATGAAGCGGACAGGAGGTGATGTGTTGAAAATGCCAGCCACTTGCAAACCGTGCAAATTCTGCTGAAGCATACTGCGAACCGTTGTCAGAGATGACTATCTCCGGAATTACATGGCGGCTAAATTGCATTTTAAACTGCCGTAGCTGAATCTGTCTTGTCCAACTTATCCGCCTCAAAGAAAAAAGAGTAATAATCAACCTTAATCAGGTACTGACGCCCATTAAACAGGAACAGGTCTGTGCCAACTTTTTGCCAAGGTCTGGATAGAATCTCATGGGGCACTAGTGGTTCTCGAGGCTGATCTGGCTTAAAAGTGTTGCAAATCCTTTAACTTGGCGTTCATTCGCGGCCAGTAAAACACTTCTCTAGCCCGTCACAGACATCCTTCAATACCCAGATGAGAAGAGTGGACCATTTCAATCATTTCTTTCCTGAGATTGGAAGGAACAGTGAGGCGCTCGCCTTTGAACAGGAGACCATCTTGGGCAGTGATTTCTCTAAACTGGAAATACGGCTTGGCCTCTGCTGAAACTTCATCCAGACTCTTAGGCCAACCTTCAAGAACAACTGTTATGAGCATCTAAAGGTTGTCATCCTAAATAGTACCGTCTTTGATTTCTTTCAATCGTGCTTCTGAAATAGGAAAATCCTCCACAAGTACTATCTTCTCAAGCTCATGGCAGTACTCGGTCCGTGTGGGAGATTCGTCCAAGTAGGCTCGGGACAAGGGATCAGACATAACCATAAAACTTCCTTTCTGATACTTAACATCGAGGTTATATTGCTGCAAACGCAGTAGCATCCTCTGTAGACGCTTAGGACTAGAGGAACCAAGGTCCTTCTTGGAAATAGCTTCAAGAGATTGATGATCCGTTCTGACATGAACAATGTCTCGACCGTGCAGGTATGTATCAAACCTTTGACAGGCAAAACCTACAGACAACAGTTCTTTTTCAATCTGAACATATCGACTTTCGGCTGGTGTTAGCACTCTTGAAGCAAAAGCTATTGGGTGACCTTCCTGGAGTAGGGAGGCACCAAGTCCACTGAGTGATGCATCACACTCAATTGTGACTTCACCAGTAACATCATAAAACTTCAACACTGGGGCTTGACAAACAAGATTCTTGACACTCTGCACAGCTTCATCATCAATAGGCAGCCAACACCATTCTTCGTCTTTAAGCTGCAGTCGCCTTAACGGCTCACACACAGATGACAGCTTAGGAAAGAACTTTGCTAAGTACGTGACCATGCCTGGCAGAAATCTCTTCAGGGACTTGACATCGGTCGGGGTAGGCATATCACGTATGGCGCGAACTTTGCTAGGATCAGTAACCACACCATGAGATGTGAGCAAATGGCCTTGAGAATGGCGAAGGTTTATCCCCTGAGGATTAAGTGTCAGATTGAGCATAATACATCTTTGCTAAAAAGCTGATCATGTTCCGTCACTGTTTCATCTACCGTGTCTCCGTATCCACAAACCAGGAAGTCGTCGGCAATCACTTCTATTGCTTGGAGACTCTCAATTGCTTGATGCATCTTTCTTTGCCACACCTCGGGTGCAGAGCTGATGCCAAATGGCATCCCCAGCTATCGGAATCGGTCAACGTGGTTGTTAAAGGTGGTATAGTGACTGGAAATGTCACTGAGTTTTACCTTCCAGAAACCACTTTTGGCATCCAATACAGTGAACACTTTAGCGTTGGTAAGTCGAGAAGTCGCATCCTCAACTGTCGGCAATGGGCAGTGAGCAATGGGCAATGAGCAATGGGCAATGGGCAGAATGCTATTGAAATAGCATTGTTCAAATCTTTAGGATCCAAAAAGATCCGGACTGATCCATCTTTTTTGAGAATTGCTTGCAAACTGGACACCCAGTCAGTTGGCTCTGTAACGGGAGCAATAATCTTCTCAGAAACCATCTTGTCAAGCTCTTTCCTCGTTGCCTCCTTCTTAGGGACAGGAACTCTTCCTCTTCTCGTGGGGTGAACAACAGCTGGAACATCCTTGTTAAGTTACATTTTGTACTCTCCCGCCAAACAGCCAATACCTTCAAATACCTCCGCGAACGGTCCAAGCACGGGATCGCTTTTGACAAACACAGTTACTACGCACTAACTCTTGCTTGGATGCCTCAGTTACATTATTCACTGAGGTATTGTCATCATCACATACCATGATACCCATGGAGACCCATGCCTTGCAATGAGATGACGTGAGGCCAAGAAAAGGTGCAAAGTTTTGATCCACAACAACAAAGTTAAGGCCATGCTTGTTACCTTTATGTTCCACTTTCAGCCATGAGCCTTTCTCTTTAAAAGATCATGCATAACTAATGTAATGTCCTTAGGAACAATTTTGGCTTTCTTTTCAATTTTGGCTTAAATGTACTCCTGAAGAGGCAGAATATTCGCTGTAGAAACAGTATAAATTTGAAATGACAAAGACACTGAATTGTTTAGAGCGAGACAAACAAAAGCTAGATCCTGTCCACAGATACTGTGAATGTAGAAGACTTCTTCTTTAACTGCGTGGACTTTCGCCCCTTGAGACTTAACACGACATTCGACAGCAAATTGTCCATCTTTACCACACTTTCTACATTTTTGACCTAAAGCTGGACACAATTTCCTTTTCATTGCATGTATACCACCACAAAACAAACACTCATCAGACTTTGTGCGACTCTTGTTAAGAGAGAGAGCCTTGCGAGGTGGGGATTTTCGGTGCTTGCCCTTCAAAAGACATTGCAACTTGTCCTTCTCTGCATTTATTTCTTTGGACGCTGCAAATTTTTCTGAGATCTCGCTCGCTCCACTCTAGAGTGAGTTACTTGACTTGCCTTGATCGTTTCAATGCCTTTATCTAAGTCGAGGTCCCGCTTTCCAAGACGTTTTTCACGAACTCTGTCATATTTCACACCAAGAATCAGTCGCTCGCGAACAAGAGATTCGCGCAGTGTTCAGAACCCACATGTCATCAATGAAGTTATGTAACTATCAAGCGGTTTATCCAACAACTGTTCACGTTTAAAACTACACCTTTCATAAGTCTCATTTCGTGCCGGTGAACAACGCTCTTCGGACTTTTGGAGTACCTGGTCGATCTTCAGAGCGTCTGAAGAATTAACCCTTTGAAAGTGTTATGTATGTCCATCCCTTCTTTGTCGATAACATTTAACAGCGAAGTCACCCGAACTTCCTGTGATTTCTTGTGCATACCAGCAGCTAACTCGTAAAACTTCCATTCACGACGAAACGATTTCCAATTTTGCCTTTGATGCAAACGATCAGAAAGATTGAGTGGAGAAGGAATCTCTGCTGTAGTGCTGACAGCTGCCATGTTGATGAGAATCCCAAGAAAAAATGTTTTGGCGAGTGAAGCGTGATTTTTCGGACACGAAGCGGATGAGCGAGCGACGACAGGTTGATTTGTCTGGCTTGCAAGGTTTTCATTTGCGTTTCGCGCCAAAAAGGGGATGACGTCATTCGCAAGTGGCACAATCCGACGAAACAATCGAACTCGTTTGTTTCTCCGAAATCGAAAGAAGAAATTTGTTTACTTTGAGCTAAAGGCGTCAGAAACAAAGACGAAATAAAACGAAAGCTTATTTCTCGAGTCGCTGCTTGCAAAGGAGATCTCCAATGATAGAAACGAAACACTAGTTCGGAAGATTAACGAGTACGGGAAAGCTTCGAATGGTCAAGAAAGAAACATTAGGGTTTATGGGTAGAATGGCTGCTCAATCTGAGTACATACGAATTTTAATAAAGTTCTGTTTCGTAGACCAGCTCGAAGTTGGTCCACTCGTGAGTTAATCTCCATATACACTGAATTATCGTTAAGGTTACATACGAGAAACCGTACAACGGAAGAAACAAATTTCAAATTTCAAAAAGTGGCGCGCGTGAGGAACGGTAAAATGGAAACCACGATGTAAACGAAAACCAAAATTTGCCACTTAGTGCGTGACAAAAGTATTATACTTAAGAATGTATTTTTCTCTGTGTCTGCAGGTAGGGATGAGCTAGTTGCGCTTGTTCAAGGTTGCTATGTGTGGCTTAGATATTACAAAAAAATTCTCTGTGATGCATAAATTACATTGCTTGGTAAGGTTAGTGTATGCTGTTGCGTTTGCGAGAATTTTCCACGTGACTGCAAAGACTTCCTTCTTTTTCATCAATTTCGAGAAGTATTTACTGAGCTCGGTGTCATTTTTCCTTCGTTCATGTTTAAATGACATCGGGTGGTTCCTCCATCTGGTTTTAAACTCTGTGGCAGTCAGACCGATGAATGTCTCAGTGATTTCCTTGGTTGTGACCTTACCGCTTGGTACACAATTTCTTTTTGCAAGCATTCACTCCGTAGCTTGCACTCATCTTTTTTTCTGCAGTTGCACAATTTTGTGGTTTTGTCTTGCTGCATGGGGTTGTTCGGTTTTCTTTAAAATGTTTTGTTATGACCGTCTATTATTTGTTTCATGTTCGGTGTACGGCTATAGCTCAATTTGATGGTGTTTCGGTTAAATGTTTTCCGCAATTTGTGGCCGGTTGGAAAACATGTGTCGACAAGGCTGATGAACGCTCTTCCTATATTAGATTTAACGTTTCTGTTAAACGGAGGGTTAAACCCTATGACATCTCTACGTCTGTTCTTTTGCTTTGGTAGTCTTTGTGGTGTAGGCTTGAACTTAAGTTTGGAGGTGTAACCGCTCTTGTGTAATGCTTCCTGATATGGGGCGGCATCCTCGTTGAAAACGTGTTCATCAGATGAACAAAAGCAAAAAGAAATTGTTTACACTATGATCGTGGACATTTCAAGACTTCATACATCATCAACTCCGGAGGTCCCCGAAATCCTGTCTCCAGGCCCCGCTGGCTAAGAGAAACGATGGAATCTAGGAGCGAGAATGCAACGGTCTGCGACCATCTGAAGCTGTCTGCGTCGGTCTTATCGCAGACGATCGTAAAAACAGGAAGCAAATGTTTCCATTTAAGGAGGCTGAAAAGGGTTTTCAGCTGAGCGCGGGTGCATAGGCCACACACGCAATTGTAAAGCTGCTCGCGTCAGCTATGATTCAAAATGGGTCACCAGAAATAAGCAAATGCCGATAATTTTGCTCACCTTTCTTCTAATTCCTATATATATGTGGAATTTAAATAGACATCTCCTATTCACGAAAACTACGAACATTCTACACAAACGGTTCAATGGTCACTTAAATCCGTTTGTGTTGGCCTGTAGCTCCACTCGCGCACGGACTCGAATGAGAGGGTGACGCATGCGTAAATGCTGGTCTTGTAAGCCCCCCATTTTTCCTGATTTTGCAACTTTACTCGTTTGTATCTCTGCTTGCGGACGGTGATTTTTTTTTTTCATTTTTTGCCTGTTAGCTTAGATTAATTTAAAACGTTTGTCTTTCAAATTTAAAAAAAATTCTGTAAGTGAAAAATAATTAGAGACACATTTCCAAAAATTTAAGATAAACTGGCCTACTGATTTTGTTGAATAAAAGACTTTAGAGATTATTTGTAACATTATCTGGTAACGCTGAATGGGAAGATTTTACCGTTCCGTTATTTTTGTCAAAAAAAAATATATGTGTTGATTTTAAAGTTCAAACAAATGCCTTATATCGTTGCCATGGTATTTTGGAGAAAAATATGATGTGAGAAATCTATGATGGGATCTTAATACCCTGGCCAAATTTCGTCTGGAAAGATTACCCTAACTACTGTACCTAAGGACAGAATATGCTTATTTTTTCGAAAAAAAGGAGAAACCATTTCGAGCCTCCTTAACTCTGAAGCGATCGCGGACAAGCGTACCGCTAATCCTCTGCGAAGCGAGGAGAAAAAGGAGCGCACTTATTTCAAGTCTGATTGGACATGTTTCAAGGCGAACAATAGTGTGTCGCCCATAGGACACACATCATCTCAGATACACGTTCCATTAATTAATTTAAAAATTGTCTTAGTCGGAAGCGTCGTAATGGTCGGGAAAGTAGAACTAGGGTGCTTTCCATTAAGCCAAAATTTTCGGAAATTGCGTGCTGAAGTCAAATGGAAAGGTCCGAATCGGATCGGTCTGACCGGAATATTTGAGACCACCTCTGGAGGTGGATCTCTTTGACCGGTCGGTCCAGTCCGGCCGAAACGTGCCATTCCATTTACAAAAATTCGCGTTCACCGTGGAGTGACCGAAATCTCGGTCAAAACGTAAATGGAACGCTTCGGTCCGGTTGGAAATTGACTTTTTACGAAAAATGTAGTTCCAATTTTCCTTTGTTAGTTCCAGTGGTCTCCGACCTGTTGGTCAGGCATAATGGAAAGCACCCCTAAGATTCAACTTTCCTGATCATGCAGACCGTGTACCGCAGATCGCCGCAGATGCCTGGGACACGCAGAAGTGTTTGCGACGTGGCGCAAACCTACCGGCGATCCTCTCGCAGACGTGGCGCAAACAGATCATATGGAAATCGGGCTTAAGTTGAGTTGGAAACATTTGGAGGCGTTACATTATTGACTACATCGTGCATAATAAGGCAGATTTTTTTAAAATAAAGAAGAGCGGCTCGTGATTTACGAATTCTTCGAGTGTTCTTCCAACATTTCAAGTGGTTTATCATGCCTATAAACCATAGAAACTTGCGGTCTATTGTTTTTATATAATAATTCAGAAGACGCGCGATTTTTCCTTGATTTTACTGGCACAATAAACCATAGCTGATTGACCAATCAGAGCGCGCGCATTGATTTGGCTATTATATAAATTACTGTATGCGCTGACTATTTGCGCGGACTACTGCTGATCTTTTTTTATTCAAACATTACATAAAGTTCATTGTTATTGTTAGTTAAACACCAGGGGGCGGGAAGGGGGTGATGGGTGAAAGTGCTGTTCACAAGAGCAGAATTGAGGTGGTGCGTCAATTTTTATGAGACAAATTGGTTTACCCGTGAGGGCACAGCAACTAGCGGTGCAAAACTCTCTTGATAGTGCGCAGCTGTAGACTGTGGGTAGAAAACACGGACGAAAACAAGGCGGAGGTGATCGAAAATCAATTCCAAGCGCTCCTAATATTTTTAGCATAGTAAGAAGTGTGAGTCAGGCATCTTTAATTAAAAATTTGGTTTATCAACGGAGTTGATAATGTAAATTGGCCACCGTACAGAGATTCTAAAAGCTGACGTTTCGAGCGTTAGCCCTTCGCTCTGACGAATGGTTGTGCACCAGGACTCGATTTGAAACTGAGGAAAGCAGCAACTCGGAAATGGGCTTTTGGGGAACAGGGGGACAAAGATGGTGGGTGACAACATATCTTAGGGAACAAGGGAGCATAAACCATTTCAGGGATCAAGAAAACAACCCCCTTTCCCCCCTACTACAGCAAAAAGGGTTACTGTTACTGATCATGCATACCTGCCAACCCCCAGAGTACAAAAATCTGGAGACGTCAAGAAATATTTGCATCGGAAGAATGTCATTTTCGATAATGCCTGAATGCCCTCCGAAAATCACCCGAAGGCCTTCCTAATGTTCTCGACCTCTCTAGCGATCTCGGCTAGAACAAAATGGCTTACCGCACATTGCTATTGTTCCCACAACCGCGCCAACTTCCTACCATGTATTGTGTATTTTCCTTTTTGACATTTCGAAAATAACGAAATTAATGAAAAATATTTGAAAAAGGAACACTAAGAGCAAGGTGACACACGCTACGCTATGCACCTACACCATGCTGATGAGGCCCAAAAGGCCGAAACTGCTGTCCATGGCCGTCCATGGCTGTTAATAGACCTTTTTACCGATGCAGCGGCCATTTTGATTTCTATTGTTTCGAATAGGCATTATGGGGTGCCCAAGGGGCAAATACATATTAATTTGCCCCTGGGCATCCCATAATGTCTTTCGAAACAATAGAAATCAAAATGGCCGCCGTATCGGGGTCTATTGGCCGAGAGAAATGGTTATGCGCATGCGTGATGTGTTGGCCACACCGTGTTAGCGTGTGTCACCTTACTTTTATTGTTGTTTGAAAAAGGCCACGGTAGGAATTTCCCGGTAGATTTTGTGCTCTAACCGGGAGACCGGGAGATTTGATGACAAACTTGGAGACTCCCGGGAAAACCGGGAGAGTTGGTAGGTATGAAATTTTACTGTAATGTTAAAACAGGTATATTTAGATCAAAATTAACTCTGAACTAACGGCGTTTATACATATAGGTGTGGTTTGGACGTATTAAATGTTCAGCTCACTTGAGTACGCTATATTTGCGTGACCTTAGCGTGACCAAACATATAGGCTGATTGGGATCATTTACTATCAAGCATCAAGCATCGTGAAGGTAATGTTCTCTTGATGAAAGCATATTTTTAATGTATCGATATAATTTCGGATAAGTTTGATTCTTGCATTTCGTCAACATTCCTAGTTTTGTTCAGGGCCCAGTTGATTCAAACGCCCGAGAACCTTTAAAATCCGGTGAATCGAATATAGTCACTTTCCGACAGTTTCAATCTGTGCGAGATAGTAGTATTCGCATACGTGACCTCGAAAATACACAATCGAAGCATATCTTAGTAAAGACGTGTACCAAAGACTTGGTCAACGTTTAACGTGGAGTATATTTTATGGAAGTGACCTGTCCAAAGGATAAAGTTATCTAGCCTTTGAACGTACAGACCAGTCCACGTCAGGCGTTCCGAGCGCGGTATGAAACCCTTCAAAAATTGCAAAATTGTTTGCATTTCTTAAAATTTATGCCCCTACTGATAGAAAGGACAAGAAGTGACTGCTTTTTAAACGTGTTTATCTAGTTTTAGAGCTTGCATGCATTAATGATAAATATTCTGCCAAATTATGTACACTTCATGTAGCTTAAGAATAAAATACAAACCAAAATTCGAGTGGAGTTAAGGTTTGTGACAATCAATGCGAATGGCTTTAAATAGAACAGGTATCATGCAGGTTTTTCTGTTGTTTCTAATATTTCTCGCCACGTTTTGCACAGTAACGAAAATTGTCAATTACGTAATCATGTGATAAGCCAATATTTTTAGGGAGGTATTGATGCAGAATACTATACTGTAGCGACATCGTGTGAAGAACGAGGCTTATGGAAATACATGCTATTCTTATGCAAATAAGTGCCGAGTATTCTGCAGTTTAGCTCAGTAAGAAATGGCATAGGCTTTGAAATTGAATTGAACAGCCGAGCAAGCAATGGAGGGCAAAAACGCAGCGTGCTCTTAAATGTGTCACAAGATGTCACGAGTAATGTTGCTCGTGATCAAGTGATTCTTTCAGCTGGTAATTATAATAAATTGCTGTCACTGCCTTAAAAAAGCAGTGTACCTTGCAACTTTATGTATATATTATATTTAACAATTATCCGCCTCAGGCTCAGTGATTATCGGTGAATATTGACCGAGATGAAGCCAATGAGAGCGTGCAAATTTTGTATATAATCACCTGTGTATTTATACTAAATGTGAATGTTGCTAATATATTAGAAGGCCTTGCATGTGGATAATAAATAATTATTTATTGTTCTCAGATAATTATATTTAAATTGTAGAGATTGTGCATTTTGCAATTGCTACGAATTAAAAATAATCCATGTTGAAATTCAGGAAGAGTAAGTGGATTAGTCATGCAGCCATAAATTTGTTGTGAGGTAGTGAGGGTGTGAGCTCTCCCTGTTTAACACTGGTATAAATATTTAGTGATGTTTAGATTGGAGTATGTTGCAATTAACTTTGAGAAGTCTCTCTACATGTAAGATCTAATATCTTAAAAACTTCATTCATTTAATGAGATTGACTGTCTTCCACCTGGAAGATGCAGATGGAAGTATCACTTAATAAACGAATATGAATGTGCGCACAGGTGCAGAATCACTTCAATCTTGTGTTGCTTGACACATTTTATGAAGGCTCAGACCTCAAGTACCTTCCAGGGGAGAGACTTGTCGTCAGAGATAGTTAATCAGTAAACAAAGTTTTGGAGTAAGAAGTCTCCGATTAGAAATTTTCCATTCTTGGTGTACATGTACACACAGGGTCTAAAGATAAAAAAAAAATTACAATCAAATATTGTGAGTACAATAATAAGAAAGTATTCTCTTTTGTCTCGCAATGTGGTCACTTGTGATGTAGATTGTGACGTTTCGACTACATACTGCGAGTCTTCATCAGGCGATGAGGTCGACTGGTTACACTTCACCTTTTAAGCAGGATGCTCCGCTGTGATTGGTTGGTTTTCAGCAGCTATGATTGGTGCATTTTGATCCTCGCTTTACTTCGTTCCAAAGCGGGAATGAATTAAAGTTTATTGATCGTGATCCTCATTGGTACACATGCAGGGTTAAAGAGGCGATTCACATAAGACTTCACCCTAACAACATCAACAGGGATAGTGGAATAGAAATTCCGGAAGCATGGATGCCCACGATCAAGAAGCACAACCACAGGAGAACTGTACGACAGCGGACTGCCGAAGGAACAACACACCAAAACAGCAAGGATCAAAATACTCCAATCACAGCTGCTGAACCAATCACAGTGGAGCATCCTGCTTAAAAGGTGACGCGTAACCAGTTGACCTCATCACCTGATGAAGACTAGCAGTATGCAGTCGAAACGTCGCAATCTACATCACAAGTGACCACATTGTAAGACAAACGAGAAAACTTTATTATTATTGTACTTCACCACAATGAATAACAGCAACCTTTTTTACGATACTTGTTGTACTTTTTCTCCAATATTAAGGTAGCTCTTGACTTGTGAAAATGTACAAATATAGGAAAGGATACTCTCCTATGCAGCCATGTAATATCCAATGACTGTATCGAAATGCTTGCCTCCATTTAAACTAAAACCCGATCCAGGCTAGCCAAACAATGTATGCATTGTAACAGCCATGTGTTGCAGAAGATAAAGGAAAGTTATTGTACTCCAGTGTTTTGCGGCCATTAGTAGTTTAGTTCAAAATGAGGAACACAGACAGTTCTCTGAACCATTGTAAGTTTGGCATATTGGTTTGGGTCCCAGACCAAAGAGGTCAATGTTCGAAGAGACGTGTGTTGTATGGCAAAGTCTTTCTAAGTGTGAAACTACATGTATTAATTCTTAAAATTTCCTTCAAAGAAAGCATAAGGCTTTGACGTCTAGTCAGAAATGTGGTTGTCAGGCTTACATTGTATTTTGCAGGGGTGACACCAAGATACAGTTTGTTTAGCTGAATCATATTAATTTTATTCTCTGTGAGGCATGGCCTTGTCATTACAAAGAGAACTATATAGGATAATAATTTGATAGTTCTTTAATGTGGCAGTGGTCTCATTTTGAATCCGTTTTCACCTACAAGGTTAAATTGGTGATCTTCATTTTACTTAAGTTGAATAGTTAGCAACTATCAACCCCCCAAAAAGGACAGAAAACATCTATAGATATCTTCCCTCAAACTCTGTCTTATGCATTTCAACACATCTTGTTAATGTTTCATATCATCTTATCGGTTTCTTTATTGATACAATTATCTATTCACTCTCAACATTACAATGTAGTAAGGGAACAAAGAAGTGTACTATGCACTTACCGGTTCCCGATTTCAGACCCTTCAGATCTATAGTCCTGTGTCTTCACCACTACACTATAATGACGAATATGCTCAACCTCTTTTCATTATTTTACTTTTGCATAATAAGTCAATAATTGATATCCACGTACATGTATAATAACCAAAACTGACCCTAATTTCCTTCTAGGCTTAATTTAGGCTCCAGAAAAAAGTTTCTTCAATTCATCTGAGTGCATATTCAACCTTGGTAGGTTAAATGAGGATCACCAATTTAACCTACTTTTTCAAGGTAAAACTGGATTCAACCTGAGAATGGATTTTAAAGGCAACATTGATGTCTCCCATCTATTTTAGATTCTAAAGTGATACCGGAGTACTTCCGCAGCGTACAGTGTTATAAGATGGACCAAGAGATATCAAGTAATGAAAAGACACCACTGTTAGGAACAGAACATCCTACTTTGGAAAACCACAGAACACATGATGTTCCAGTGTATGACACCAAACCAAATGGCCCTTCACCACTAAGCCGGTCATTTTCGACAGATTCAAGCCAATTTGGAAGTACAACAGTAATCTCCTATCACAACATTTGTTACTCAGTCACCACCAAGGAGAAAGGAATAAAGAAAGAGAGACAAATTATCAAAAATCTCAGGTGAAGGTTGTGCTACTGTAACATCATTTGAATCTTATTTTGAAGAAAATAAAGGATTTTACCACAATTGCTTGTAATTTTGCAATCTGATAGGTTAATTTACCATTGTCAATAAGAGTCTAGACAATGCTGTATGCGTCATGCTCGCATCAATTTGTCACGCAATGTAATAGCCAATCAGGAACGCCCATTTGGGGAATAAACCAATCATATTGCAAGAAAGTTATAGACAACGCTTGCTCTTTCTTTGTGTCATGATTTTGCTCACACTCTGAAATAAAAACTTTCTTTAGTGTTGAATATTGTGGTAAAAAACAAATCGAAAGTGGTTCAGCATTGTCTGTACTCTTATCGACAATGATATCTGTCATCACAGTGGTTAAAATTTGTTCTGGACTCACTCAGCTGTGCCTCGTGAGTCCACAACATTTTGACCATTGTGATGACGAATATCATTGTCGATAAGAGTACAGACAACGCTAAACCACTTTCGATTTGTTAAATTGAAGCAAGCAATTAGATCATTGTTAAGTTAAAGTAGTCGATAAACAAATACTTTCATAGTGGAGGCCCAAACTAATTTAACAAACATACAACATGGAGTAGTGGAATTGAACATAGGCAACATTTGTAGACAGTGCTCTGACCTTTGCTCCAACTCTTCTCTTTATAAAGTTTTTTATTTTTTAACCCATTGACTCCTAAACCACCCACTATTGATGAGTAACATTGTGTGGTATCAGACAGAGTAAAATCTATTAATGAAAATTTGGTTTTATCAATTCCTCTATTCACTCTGACGAAGGGTAAACGCTCGAAACGTCAGCTTTCCAAATCATTCATGGTGGTAATAATACTAATTCGACCTTTATCAACACGTTTGATAAAACCAAATTTTTCTGTTTGACTCTCCCACCAACGCAGCACCACAGTTTCTTTAGAGACTAGAAATTTGTAAAATCTATCAAGTCTCACTCCAAGGAGTCATTGAGTTAGAGACGACATAGTTTTTGAGTGGATGTAGGGGTTACGGGTATTAATATAAATTTAAATTCTTTCTGTATTTCATGATTTAAGTGGCCTTGTGCAACCTGGATTAAATGCAATACTTGGACCAACAGGAAGTGGAAAGACAACGTATGTATAATATAATAGGATATCAAATTTTCTTCCTATTTTTCAACAAATGTCCTATCTTCATCCTTTTTATTTTTCCCTTTACTCTGAGACCCTTTTTAAGGAGCAATATGGTTTCTTGATAAGGTACCCCAGTGGTGAGGGAATTTGATGAGCTAAAAGGGATCAATGATGAAGGATGTTGAGATCTTTTTAATTTGTATAATGAAAAAATCTTAAGACTTCTCCATCAATGATCAAAGACCCAAAAAACTAAGGACTTCCTCCCACCTCCTAAAAGTATTAGTAACACATCAAACAGTAAATGGGATAAACATGATTTTGATGATTGTTGAGTCGTTTCTGGTGAATTAATAATCACAGAGTCCTCATTTCCCACACCCCCAGCCCAGAATGTTACAAACAGAGACTTCAAGAAACAAGTAAATGTAAAACTGTGACGAGAAAACACAGCATTTCTTTTGTTTGCAGTGGACAGTATAGTAAATAATTTTTGGAAAATTGTCTAAAAGGTCTTAATTGTTTTTGTTCTGTTTCTACCACATTGGTGTAGTAGACCTTTGGATAATTATTCAGGAATTACTTACGGTCAACTGCAAACAACAGAAATGGAGTATTTTGCTTGTTAGTTAGATTTTTTGCTTTCTTGAATGGTGTCATTGTATTTGGTCTTTGTCTTTCACATTCCAGCCATGGTTGTGTGAACAATGAGGACCCTGCAGTATTTCACATGAAAATGACTCAGAGCTGCCCTTTGTAACCAACAATGTTTTGCTATTAATCATAACCATTACAATTTTCTCAAATTGTATTGGTGCATTGACTACTTTATTTTTCACTAATTATTGTGTATAATGGTAACAGGACTGAGTGGAGTCCAATTTGGTGTGTAGTCGTACAAGTGATTAACAAAATTGGACGACCGTGTAGTGGGAGTCCGATTTGTTTAATCACTAGTATGATTACAGACCGAATTGGACGACACAAAGTCCTGTTAGCAATTAATCATAACCATTACAATTTCCAAGAAAGGAAAATTAGTGCATTCCTTTTTCACTGTCTAATGTTACAAATTTGTCCATTTTGGAAAATCCCCAGTTTGGTAGGCTAAGTGGTTGTTGCTATGGTTATTGTGATAAGTTCTGTGATTGATGGATTAAGCTGAGTGCACTTAATATGATTGGCTGATGTAACTGTTCGATTTCAGGTATCCGATTATTTACTGTTGTATACAGCTGTCTTTTTCTGGGGGCTCTTCAATCTTTGTTTTTTATTTCCTGGTTTTTCACATACTTGACTTCTCAACGCTATTTCAGGCTTCTGGACATCTTGGCTGGCCGGAAGGATCGAAAACATCTGTCAGGTGTAGTCCTTGTTAATGGACAAAAGCAACCAGAGAATTTCAAATGTATCACCGGATATGTTGTACAGGTTGGTTGAAGAAAGCCAAAGTGACAAACACACACAGCTTTTAGAATTGTCTTTAAATAAAACAGAACTTATTAGAGAGATTTATACGGCAAACGGCACAATGTGACTTTTACCAAAATCAAAGAGACGAAAAGAGAGAAATGCTCCTCGCACGTATCTGGATAATTTAAGCAACTGTCTCTGATTATAGACACCTGAAAAATTCAGATGGCTCCAACGGGATTTGAAGCCATGACCTCTGCGATGCCAGTGCATTGCTTTACCAACTGAGCTATGAAACCGCACAGTTGAGAGCAGGTCAATATAAATATTTGGCTTTTGTACATCTCCCAACGTCAATACAAACTAACTCACCTTGACCAGCTTCTAGATGGCTCGGTTGCTCGGTTGTAAGCCATTTTACGGCACAATCGTTCGGTTATAGATTCAAATTTCTTTTAAGCCTGTACTTTTTTCCATGGGGTACTCTGGAAATACTTAAATTTCTCCACTGACTGCAATGAAATTCTGGAATGTTGTTTCGCATAGATAGTCGTGACATGATTCTACGTCGTTGTACGCTTTGTCTCATCAAAATACTGAGTTGCTAATGGAAGACGGCGTATTATGAACATATTAGCATCAAATGATCACAGAATTTCCATGCAAAAGGGAAACGTGTTTTTGGTGGATGGATTGTAATGTTGACTAATATGTGCAACTGACGTGAGAAAACGTATCATGAGAACAGTGATTGATGTTGCCTTTGGATATGATTTGGAAAATGAAGCAATTGTATTTAAGGCGATGCAAAACTCAAACTGACGTTGCTTAGGTTTTGTGTCCGTCCGCTTTTTCTTTCCTTGTTGTCGATTATGTATGGAATCATAGTTCATTATGCATGGTTCTCTAGGCGTAAACGCTAACGGCTTAGTTGACCAGTGACATCATGGACCACAGCGTTTATACCATCCACTGACGTTACACCAATCACTTGACTCTGAAAATGAGTTACGCTTAGGTTAGCTAAACATCATTCAATGTCACCCTAATCAGTCCTCAGGACTACACTCACCCGGACGATCGTACTTCTCTTTAAGAATTGTAGTGGGTTTAAGGACGGTGCTTACTATTATTATTGTGCATACGTTCTGCGCATCTAAAGAAATCTACGCAGAGAAAGCATAACTTAGCAAGTGCTCTTGGTATCCAAAAAGAAGATTGGGGGTAACCATGCATTTTTTAGAGACAATTAAGCTTCATTTTGGAAAAGGACGCCATACATTGCCTTGTATTTTAAAGCTTTTTATAATTAATATTGTTGATTGATCATCTTTGAAAAATGCGTGGTTTCCCCCAATTTTCTTTTTGCTTTTCCCGCATACTCATAAACCACGCAAATATTCCTTTGAATTAGTTGGCACCGTCCTTGGTGCTTTCTAAACCACTTGCCTACGAATGAAGTTCATTCAACACTTAATTGAACCCCACTCTATGCATTCAGTTTTTTATAATTTTCCAGGATGATGTTGTGATGGGAACTTTAACGGTGAGAGAGAACTTGCATTTCTCTGCTTCCTTAAGACTCTCCAGAAAGCTGAATAAACGCGAGCGTTCAAAGAGAGTAGAGGAAACTCTTAGCGACTTGGGCTTGTTTCATGTGGCGGAGTCTAAAGTACGTACAGATAAGTCTAATGGTAATGGTAATGCATTTGTATACTGCACATATCACATCAGTCTCGTGGTGATTTGTAAATTCTCTGAGAGTTAGACCACTATTTACAATATCAGACACCCTGTAGTGGCTCACCCGATTGCGTTACAAACTGTGTTTGTCCATTTTACAATATAGCAATACTACAAACCCTGGAAAAAATTAATAGAACCATTATTGAAGACAAAATCACGGGGGGAACAGGTAGTCACGTAACGATTACTTCCAGGGCCGAAAGTGGGGCATGTGTAGCAATACACATTGATAAAATTATTCAGAAATGTATTTTCATGGAAACCAGCGATTTTCCAGACATTGCATGTTTGGGGCTTTTCAGGGGCAATGTTCAAAATTTTTGCGGGGGACTTTTGCAGACTGCTTTATGGCGCAAATGGCAGCCGTGCAGTTTGCAATTTTAACTGAGTAACAAGTAGAATTCACAGGTGCCCCCGGAACAAAATAAGTGAGAGACTAACACCAGTAGCTCATTAGGGAATCCTCTATCTCCACTAATTGCTTAAGTCAACCCTTTCCCGAGTAAATTCATTTTTAGGAACAGGTTTTTCCCGCGAAAAGTATTATGTTTTCTTTGACGCTGAGATAGCTCTGTTTTGATTGGCTTTTACAACAGTGTGCGTGCTGAATCTCCCAAGGAAGACCGTCTTTCGATGAATAAATCTACTCTACTCCCAAGCCAAGTAAGGGAGAGAGAGACTCCTTTGATGAGCTCCTGACGAACACTATATTCTGAAATATCGATAGGATTTTAAGAGCTAAACTTGCGTGGTGGTGTCATCAGCGATTGAAAGTTTCTTGAAGTGTCTTTGTTTTTCTTAGCTGGTAACAGTATCTGGACGAGCAGCGAAAAACATACTGAGAAATCCACAGACTTCAATTGTTTAGGTGAGAGACTCCCACGTTGGTTCACCTTGGGCTTATTTTTTTGGCTTGTCACGCTATCTTAAGGAACTATTGCGTGAAGAGCCAAAATAAATCACGCTCGCCTTGTGCTTTCTATTTATACTTTCCGTTAGTATCCTAAGTGGACTGTTTTTGCTATCATCGTCTTGTCTGAAAGAAAGGGGTATTTACGCATTGCTTTTTATTTGCGAATGAATATTTTGTTTTGTTTGTTTTTTAAAGCATAACATTTGGGTTTGCGTTGGATTTCAAAGAATAAAACTTTCAAAAATTCCGCTTTTGGGGAAACCTTGCATATAAAATTATTAATGAAGACATCGACTTCGTCCTTTTCGAGGAAATGACCTCGTTAAGCGATCATTATGGTCATAGCGTCAACCGCTCCGTTATTTATTAAATGTTTACAGGATTTTCTGTGTTCAAGAAAGTCACAGAAAATCGAGGATTTCATTCCCGCAAAAAAAACAAACAAACAAACAAACAAAAACAAATATTCTGGAAAATGTGGTTATTTCTCACTGGTGGGGAAAATGCAACCAATTTTATGAGGACAGTTGTCACCTAACCCTAGTTCAGTTGCCTAGCAACCACAAGTCTAGTGTAGTTTAGTGGTAGAGTATCCGTAGTAATCGGAAGGTCATATCTTCGACTCCTGTTTAAAGCTGTCGGGTTTTTTCTTTTCCGAGTATTCCCGAGTGAGTCAGTATTGATCAATGCATCTCTTTATATCTACTGATCTTTCCGATCAGTGATACACCGCTCAAAGTTGATGAAAAATTGTTAGGCGTTGCCCACAGTTTTAATTAAAGTTCTTATAAAGACAAACCATTTCAGGTGTAATAAGGCATTTACAGAAGTCTTTTAGCAAATTTCCTTCCTGTCCGTTCTTTCCTCTTCGTTTATTTTAACCCAGAAAATAGATATGATTCTAATGCTACAAATCACACCGAGCATATTTGATTTCCAAGTTTCGTGACCTCAGTCATCAAAATAATAGTCTCGGTAGAAAATGTGCACAGGAATCCCATCTACTATTTGCTTGAAAGCGCTCATATTGGATATGCGATAAAAATGTGCATCCGTCGAAGTCGGTATCGCGACAAGTTCCTTAACACTGGGTATCCTGTCGCCGAGGGCCACAAGAAAGATTTCTGGCCCGAGTGCTTTGATCCGACTGGCTGCCCAAGTTAAGCTCTGTAGGTTTTCTGTAGCAGGCCCATTAGCTACCAGTAGCACTCTCTTTTGGCTTCCTTTGCGAACTCCAGAGTCGCGGTTCAGTAGCAATCCGTTTTGTGTCGTTTCGAGAGCATTCAGTATGCTCTTGTTTCCTCCTTGATGGTGCATTTTACTGAGGAGTAGTTCAGTTGCGAGCTGGTGAATAACCATAGAAAGTATAGAATTGAACAGTGAAGAGACTTAAGAGGAACATTTTGCATTAACTTTGTTTAATAAGGTCTTGTGTCATCAGGTTTAGGTGTGCAAATAAACGAAAGAGCTCGTGGAGAGTATGCGCCTTTTAGTAAAATCCAACTAGTGGTCTATTATCAATGCTGCGTTCTGATTGGTTGAGCTACTAGTAGGCTATTTGGTATAGCCCACTAGTAGCGAAAAGCGCCGGCTTTGAAAACCAAAACAACAATTAAAGTCTACAATCATAGACAAAAGTAGCTGGGAAGGTTATGTAAATGAACCACACCAGAGCTGCATTTCAACCTGCTTCCGTCAATGCTCAAAAGAAATAGTTTCACTTTCTCTTACATAGCCCCCCTCCCCCCTATTCAATGTTGGAAGGTTAGTCAACAATTTCTCACTGAAACCATTAAGTTTTGCACAACATTGAAGGAGGGGGGAGGGGAGAGAAGCAATGAAGACTTCAAAAGTGCTAACCTTCCCAACAGTTTTGTCTAAGATTGTATAAGAGTAGGAAATCTGCTTTGAACGCTTACAACTCTCGTAGTATTTGACATGTGGCTTCCATTTCTTATTCTGGACATGTTCTTATAATGTACTTTCCAATGCATAAATAAAATCTCACAATACTGAAATTTGGTTAAAATCATCGTTTTATGATTTGGATTTCAGACTTGCGTGACCCTTCACAACGTTACTCCAAAATCCGTTCTGTTGGGGAAGTGTTTACTAAGAATGCCATAAAAAATACATTTTTGTTATTTGATGTTTCATATTCGTTAAAAGATAGCTTTCTTTTTTGGAGGACGTTGGAAGAATGCCAAAAACTGTTTTATTTCAATTGATTTAGCAAGAAATGGTGCGAGCAGTGCGAGAGCACTTACATTACTCCCGACATCACTCCCAACATTACTCCATTTTCGAAGCCTAAAATAATGCCTTTACAGCACAGCTACAGATAAATTATTGAAACTGGAGTGTAAAGGGTTTCAAAGGAAATAGTAGTAGGACTTTTCATGGTCATTTCAGCTTTATTTTAGGTAAATTGCAACATTACTCCATAAAGAGAGCTTAAATTGAAATAACGTATCTAATTAACCTTTGTGTATACATGGTTTCAATGGAGTAATGTTGAAAATAAGTGGATACAATAACTTTTGTCCATAATCAGAAATACATTGTACGTATTCCAGTATGCTTTACATATAACTACGTTATTGTTGCAAAATACCACATTCATTGGGCATATATTTCGCATTTTCTTATGGAGTAATGTCATGGAGTAATGTTCACATACATGTTTAATGTTCCCAAAATAGGTCAATGATTGACAGGCCATCCTACTCACGCTACTGGTACGAAAAAAGTAATCACTGTTAATTTACTTATTTAATGTGACTCTGTTTGAAATGCACATGACGTTTTTAAAAGGCACTGCTCTCAACGTGGCAAAGTGCAACTGACGTCCGCCATTGTAAGAGTTTAGTCCGTGAACTCGTTTGACCTTTCAAGACCAGCTTTTTGGCTTTAATTAACTATCATTCAGTCTTCTCCCCTTTCTGTTCATTTACGAAGGAATTTTCATCATGTTATTTGCTCTACAATTTAATACCATTGAGACATTAATGCAACACTGATGTCGTCCTAACACATGTATGAAAGTTGAAAACTTGCCTTATTTTTAACCAGATAAACGCCTAAAAATCATGATAACATGGCCAAAAACAGTTAAATGCTAAAGCAAGATTTAATTGTGTTTGTTTTTCAAAGGCACTGTAAACGCTAAGAAAAAAGTCGTCTTTCCAATTTAAGACCACACCCAGAATTTTCAGACAATCATAGACAAAAGTAGCTGGGAAGGTTATGTAAATGAACCACACCAGAGCTGCATTTCAACCTGCGTCCGTCAATGCTCAAAAGAAATAGTTTCACTTTCTCTTACATAGCCCCCCTCCCCCCTATTCAATGTTGGAAGGTTAGTCAACAATTTCTCACTGAAACCATTCAGTTTTGCACAACATTGAAGGAGGGGGGAGGGGAGAGAAGCAATGAAGACTTCAAAAGTGCTAACCTTCCCAACAGTTTTGTCTAAGATTGTAGCTTTAACTAGCGAAAGATGTTTTGTCTCGATATTTTTTTTACCAACTAGTTGGATTTTACTAAAACAATTATTCCTCTCGCCCTCATGGTCTCTGAGTCAATAGCCCATTCGGCCTTCGGCCTCATGGGCTATTGACTCAGAGCCCATTCGGGCTCGAGGAATAATTGTTAATTATTCCCAGTCCCCAGTTTTTAGTTTTTTGGCTGCACGTCTGCTAATATATAGACTTAGCCAAGCCTGAATGCGGAGCATTTCCCTGGGATTTTTTCCATCCTTTAGCAGAGGTTTTTCCGTGAAAAATCGTTTCGAACAGTCCAGAAAAAGCAATCATGTTTGCACATGCAAACCACATAAACCCCTTCACTTAGTCTAACTGAGGTCACATTGGCATACATGGAGGGGTGGACGTAGTACGGACGGTCGCGAATGACGTCATAGCTAAAACCAACATTTCTCGTATCAATGGGTTACCTTAATCGTGGTGCTCCGCGTGCGCTCCTTCGGCGCGCGGAGTTCAGCTTTGATTTCCCGCACATCCCACAGTAGAAAACTTAAGCAACGACGGCGCGACGGCAACGGCAACGAGAACGTCATCTCAAAATATAAATTCGCGTTATTGTAATCATGACTTGGTGACTATTTCAACCTTTTGAATATGACAAGGTTGTGGTAGTTCCTCAAAAATTACATTGGTCGGAACGGCGCTTAATTTAGGCGAGAAAATATCCTGGAGTGCTGAGGTTCTTCCTGAAACCTCAAATTTGGCTACTTTACGTTGTTGTTTTTCTGGCGACGGGAAAGAAATGGACAAAAGCGAAAAATGCACGTGCAGGGCGTGCAAACTGCCCAGTAATTATGCAAATTTGTGAAGCTCTAATTGCCCTCTCCGTTGTCGTTGCTTAAGTCCTCTAATCTGAAAGCCTGGTACGGGCTACAATTGGCGACCTTTTGCCATTAGACCAGTTCCTGTGTTGATCCTTTTGCTTACCTTGGGTGACTTAAAATTGAAGCTTACAGAGGCATTGGCACCAAATGTTATTGCAGCGAATCGTGAGTCAGGCTCAAACCTTGTCACCAGGCTCTTCGCAACACTTACACTGACATTGACGTCGGCCCTGGATATCGACTCGGATGAATCGAGAACAAACACGACGTCATAATATGGAGTGAATCTCTTGTCTCTTGAGTTGTCATGGCGATCAAGGAGATATGTCATCATTTTATGTCTCGTTTCTTCAAGTGGAGGAATAGCTCGCAAACCTAAAACACAATATGTTGTGCGCATTAACTTTCAAAACTCCTCTACTGAGAACCTTCTGTGCTCCACCCTTTTGGTGGAGCGAAAGGAAACGCTTCTGGGAACTAAGTTTAATCCCAGTCTTCTTTGAAGTAAAGTCAAATTCTTGACAACATTTATGCGGGGAGTATGTCAGCCATAGTTAATTGTCTACTGCAGTCCTGTAACTTGCTGACCTTCCGATGTTGTCTCGACTGCTGTAGGAGCTCTCGGAATTCTTGCGAGTATTCCCTAGTCATCACCAATGAATGCATCTCTTCACTTTTCTGCTTATGGCTTAGAGGTCAAGATAGAAAGTGGGACAATCATTCTCTACAAAAGAAAGTTAGTGTGGGCAGTTCAAATAGAGTGACATTCATATCTTATCTGTTATGCTTACTTTCGTAAATATCCTCCGCTGTTTCCCAAAACACTTTGCCGCAACATGTCTCTGCCACGAGCAAAGCGACCAACACTTCTATAAAGAAAGTCATTGGTTTTATGTATCTGTAATTTATGATCTCTCCACTTCTAATGAATTAAGTTTCACGTGTAACACATAGATGGGCATCAGTGTATGTGCTCTCTGGAAATTTTCAAATCATGAAATATTAGAAGTGTGCTCTTATCGTAAGACATTCCATAGCTTTTCAAAATGTCAAGATAAGTAAAGGAATTTCCCCTGGCCCATGGCTACTTCGGTGGATTTGGGTGAATCTCGGATCCGCTAAACATTTTTTTGTTTGTGATCCTGCTGTTTGGACATGATTAAACCAACCTTTTTTTCTTGCCTTTATCTGAACTTGAATCGGATCGCTTAATTTAATGCACTAGTCAGTGGGAAGCCCCGCACCCCCATACCCGGGGAATGCGGGGCATTAGCGGGGGATTTCAGCGGTTTTGGACTGTCACCTTTGCCATGGTATGCGGGGTTTTCGACAGCATTAGGCGCAAGTATCGCTGGGCGAGCGGGGACCTTGAGCGGGGCTTAGACGGGGATTTGCTTTTTGACACCAACTTGAATAGGCACGCAAAGATCACTGGGAGAGCATACGGTCTCAAAATGGCGGCTGAGTTAAGTTAAAATCCATTCTTTTCATGTTTGTAATGGGCTCTCAGTTAAATTCTGGGTTCAATCTGTAAATATTATCATTTCTTGTAGTGGAATTAGACAAAGATTATAGTTATGTTTGATTAGCGATTTATTTATAGCGTTGACCTTTTGTCTCAGTATTTCCGTTGAAATGCAAAGCGAACATACGCGTAGAGGCTGAGAGTGACATTACTTTATGATTTTATGAGATGAACCTTGTAAATGTTACCTCTGATGGGTTTCGTCTTTTTGAGTTTCTACATTACCACGGTCTGCGTAGTGGTGGAACATGCAAGTTCCTACCGAGGACTCTTACAAAAGTCTACTGTAATTCACTAGATTTTTTATTTTCTTTGCTATAGTTTGCAGAGTAGTTTCAAAATTTGTTACCGATGAAGGGTTATTTCAAGAGATTATCAAGGTAAGAGAGAGAATCCCCCATATAGGCTTTCTACGAAAGGTAATCCCTCTTAAGTTAATTTTAGACATGGTCCCCAGTTCTTCCACGGATGTTACTCGCGCGTTGCGTGGATGTTTTCGAGGAGGATTTGTTTATGTTTCGTTTCTTTTAGTTTCAAATCGAAGGTAAACTTTCAACGCTGTGAGGATGTCTTCTTTGATATTTTAATCACGTGACAAGCAAATAATAATAATAATAATAATAATGGAAACTTTATTTGTCTTCGAATACAGTTGTAAATCTCTCTACGTATAGGCAATTAACAACTGGCTGCTTGAAATTGAGTGATATACTTGTATACTGTATTTACAAATGAATAAAATATATATA
>NC_090878.1:52500-55000 GCF_036669935.1 Montipora foliosa | reverse complement strand
GACGATTTTACTCGTCAATGGGGAACCCCACGGGAGAGAAAGGGTTAACAATAGCTAGATTCACTCAAAAACTATGTCCCCATTAATTAACCCTTTCACTCCCAAGAGTGACACTTATAGATTTTACTCTGTCTAACGCCAGACGATTTTACTCTGTCTAACGCCAGACGATTTTACTCGTCAATGGGGAACCCCACAGGAGTGAAAGGGTTAACAATATGACCTGGCAACAAAAATCAGACCTTATTCAAAATTACCCTGTCATCTGTGCAACGAATTTTGAACACATGGTACAGCTCTTTATAGACGATGTGTTAAAGGGTAATCTTCTGCCTATTGGACAAATGGTATACTTATTTCACAGGGTTGAATTCCACCAAAGGGGATTACCTCACATACATGCATTATTTTGGGTATCTAGTTGCATATGAGAGCCCACCATGCTGTTACACAAATCCAACTAGCACTGCTAATGCATAAAGAAAACTTCAGCCTGCCAATTTTAAACAATCGCGGTAAACTTTCATATCCACGAGTAACGACAGTGGCACTTTGATTAGAAATATGCATCCTCTTGAAATAATTCATCCGCAGAAATAGCAAACGGTTTAGTGTCCAAGAAAAGAATTTGTGGAGTAACTTCTTCCACCAAGTTTGAGCTATTACTGGTGTACCGTCTTGTCGTTCTCTTTCTCTCTTCTTTCTTTTCTGTTCTTCGGTCACAGGCCGTCGAGGCATCTTGCAACCTTAGTAGATTCAAAATTAAAGATCTAAGACTTATGCAAAAAATTGCAATTCAGAGCAAAAAGCAGCACTAAACAAATTAATAATAAACACTCAGCTTTAAGTTTATATTCCTCCAGTGCTTGACTTGAATAACTACGTAGTCACAAGTGTGTCCTGACCACAGCTATATTATGTCAAACTTTGGTTTGAAACCAGCGAAAAATGCAAGAAAAAATATTTTCCAAACCGTACCAGAACACGAAGAGCATCGACTGTCGAGAGCTTTAGGTGACGTAGCATACACGTGCAGCCGCGTCGAGCCACTGAAAGAGCGCGAAAAATGAAGCCTCGTTTATGCTCAGGTGTGAGTGTCTGACCTGGCTTGAGCCTGCGATCAAATCAATAACCAGTCCCTGGTCAGCGGTCAACTTCAAAAAAACAGCTTACCTCGAGGCCGCGATATGGTCACTTGATACTGGTCAGCGGCTATCAGCAGCTACTTTGACAATGTTATGACGAAATTCATGATCAATAACAGGACAGACGCATGAAAAACTGACATCAATTTGCTAAACTGCCTCCTTGATGAGCTCTAAACTTGAGTCCGTATATGGGTACGTGATACTGGTCACATTGGCATACATGCAGGGATGGACGGACGTACGATCGTACGGTGACCAAAACCAAATTTTCTCGCATCGATGGGTTACCATATTTTCTTAACTATGCTGCTCCGCGCGCGCGGAGCTCCGCTATTAACTCTGTTTAAACTAGAACCGTTTGTTTCGGCGCTTAACAACAGAACGGGAACATCAGTTGACAACGGCGCGCGCAGAAAAATGTCCATATTATGTCAGATTAAAGTAGAGTTCAGACTTTTCCGCGTTCTCTCGCGTCGTCAACTGAGGTTCCCGTTCTGTTGCTAAATCAACCTCAGTATTAGGTGAATTTCAACCAATCTCTAGAAACTCGGATAACAATGGGGAAATCTCTTTAATTGTTTGGTGATGTTTCACCGCATCGTAAGTTCATACCCACGATACTGACGTCATCATTATGTATCTGCTTCATGGTGGTATAGCCGTTCTAAAACGCTGGAAAACTTGAGCGGGCAAGTGACAATTTGTTTCGCTCGTCGCTGTGATTTTCATAAAATGTGGCGCGAAATGTTCTAAGGCTTTGAAAAAGAGGCTGAATTGATGTTCTTTTACTTTACTCTTTTGTTCTCTTCTTTTTTTACCTTCAGGGTGGGTGTGTTCTTCTTCTTGGTGATGAACACGGTTTTGGAAATTTGTCTGCAGTTAAGTTATTCATCAAGGAAAGACCAACATTCATGTCAGTTGTTGAATATTCTTCTATTTTCTATTATATAATAAGCTCAATCATGCGCTCGTTTTGACTGGTTCTCACCTATGATCTATTAGAGGACAGACTCATAGCCGACGTCATCATCAGAAATTTGTAGTTCTTTATTTTATAAAACAAATAGATTCCTTGTTGCCGTGCGTCTGTTAAGTAATGGATCACAGAAAACGTCAAAATGTGATTGAATCAATTTAAGTAGTTTATATTGTAGCCGACAATTTTTTCACCTTTGCTCCCCCCTCAGCAGAACAGCAGGCCTCGGTTTTTCGAAACGTGGATAAGGCTATCCAGTGGATAAACACTAGCAAAGCCAATTATTACGTTATCCAGTGAATAGTGATTCATCCAGTAGATAGCGTTATCCACCCTTCAGCCAACTGGCGCCAGAAGTTCACCTTCTACGCCTTTT
>NC_090878.1:0-47500 GCF_036669935.1 Montipora foliosa | reverse complement strand
TAGTGTAGAAGGTTTTGATCCACTTTATAAATTGCGTTCCAAAGTTAAATTTTTCCAAGATTTTAAAAAGGAAAGAATGATTCAAAGAGTCGAATGCTTTCTCAAAATCAACTGCTAAAAGAATACCTGAACTATCCGTAAATTTAGCAAATTCAAGCACATCTTCAATTGTTCGAACTCCGTCAAGTAAACATCTTCCCTTGATAAAACCATTTTGATTTGAATGAATAAGCTCAGGTAAAAACAATTCTAACTTTCTTGCAATCGCCTTTGATGCGATTTTAACATCGACATTAATCAGTGAGATCGGTCTCCAATTTTTGATAAAACGTCTGTCTTTGTCTTTCTTCTCCAACAACGTAATCATAGCTTGTTTTTGCGAATTTGACAGTTGTCCGTGTTCGTGAGCGAAATTCAAGGAATTGACGAGACATTTCTCTATGAGATGCCAGAAGCCAAGATAAAACTCCACAGTTAATCCATCATTCCCTGGTGTTTTGTTTTTCTCAAATGATTTCAACGCTTCTAAATATTCGTTTGTTGTAATTTTTTTCTCCAAATATTCCTGCTGCTCGTCTGTTAACATGTTAGTATTTACATTCTTAAGGAATTCATCAATCGACAAGCCACCCTGCTGACAAGAGTCCTTATCATAAAGATTGGCATAAAAGCTATGAATCTCTGTCATTATTTGTTTCTGATCCATTATGCATTCATCATTAAACCCCACTAACTTTCTAATACAACTTTTTTTCTTTTTGGAATTTTCTAAGTTCAAAAAGTACTTATTACTTTTCTCGCCATATTCGTACCAATTTACTCTCGAGCGAATTATTGCTCCTTGCGCTATATAATCATATTGACTATCATATTCGGTTTTTAAAATTTCCAGATCACTCAAGTTTTCTTGACTGGGCTGTTCATCGCATTTTGCTGTGCACTCTTTAAGTTTTTGTTCTAAGTCTAATAATTTCTCCCTTCTAATTCTAGCTTTCTGTTTGCTATAGGTAATAGTTTCATAACGGATTTTATACTTAATGAAGTCCCAAAGGACCCTTGGATCCTGAATCTCTTTTCCATCTTCCAACCAATCACTGTAATTCTCAGTTATAAAAGAGATATATTCATCATCTTCTAAAAGACTAGAATTAAATTTCCAAAAGGAAGGTCCCCGTCCCGTTTCTTCAATTCCGTTTATGTGCATTGTAATAGCGGAGTGATCCGTTCTTATTGCAGGAATAATATCTACATCTTCTACCTCTTCTTGAACACTACTGCTTATTAGCCAAAAGTCCAAACGTCGCTGTATTGTAGGGTTTTTTTGTCTCCATGTAAAGCGCTTAGTATCTGGATTTCTTATTCTCCAGATATCGGTCAGATCATAAGATGAACACAAATCTTCAATTTTTTTACAGGATTCTCTTACTTGAGGTTTGCCTCCAGCTCCATCCAACTCAGCATCGAAAATAACATTGAAATCGCCTCCAATAATAACTTCACAATTATCCTCTAATTCTAATTTATCGAGCTGTTTTTGAATTTCCTCGAAGAAGATGCATTGATCTTTGGTCTTATTTGGGGAATAAATATTGACAAAAACAAAACTATATCCCTGAATGACACCTTTCAAAATAATAAATCTTCCTTGTTCATCTTCTTGGCGTTCTTCAATATCACAATCGAATTTCTCCTTAACCAAAATCATAACCCCCCTACTGTGCTCCGAACCATGACTAAAGAAAATGTCGCCCCTCCACTGCGACTTCCAAAACTTTTCGACGTCTGGAGTACTGTAAGTTTCTTGTAAAAAGATAATATCGGATCTCTCTTTTGTTAACCAGTAAAAAAGTGCCTTTCTTTTGTCAAAAGAGCGAATCCCCCGAACATTTAGAGATAGAATTCTAAAATTTAAATTCCGTTTTGTGAAGATTTCAAAGTTTCATTTCAGTGAAGAGAACGGAACAATAAATACGTCAAGAGGCATCTGCATACGTGAAGCTCAAGCCATGGGTGCACTGCATGTCCCTCACACAAGAACAATATAAAGTTAGCCCGCTAAAATGCGAAAAAGAAAACAAAAGGCACAAAGCAAAACTACGACACACAATTACATAGTTAAAAAAGTAGCCAGCGAAAGCTGTTAAATATAGAGCTACTAACACAAAGGGTCTTGCAATCCTCATAACACCTAGTAACAATGGAAACAAAAAACCCAGTTCTTGGAAAAAAATAATGCAAATTTGGTAAAGAAATAGTTTTATACATGACCTGAAGTTTTAGATTTTACGTTTTTATATTTGAACACCGTCAATAAACAACTTATCAGGCTCCGCCCTACTAAAGTAGACGGTCTTACCCTCTTCTTTTGCCTTTTTAAAACGATGCATCTTCTTCTTTCTACGCTCTAGAATTTCTTTTGGAAGGTCCGGTGAGATTCCAAAGTTTTTACCTTTCAATTTCTTCGCCTTTGACATGACCTCCTCACGATCAGGGTATCTTAAAAAACGCGCAATTATTTGTCTAGGCTTTCCAACAGAGGAAGTCCGCTTCCCAACTCGGTGCACCCTGTGAAATTCTATATTATCAGCATCTTCCACGCCGAGTTCGGTTTTTAAAAAATCAACCAAAACCTCCCTCGTGTCTTCGTTTACATCTTTTTCTTCTTTAATTCCAAAGAAACGAAGATTCTCACGCCGCTGATAAACCTCCATATACAGTTTCTCGTCTCTGAGAAGGTGAACTTGACTCTGTATTTCTTGAAAATTCTTCTAGAACGACTCTCTTTCTGCATTAGCGAAGTTCAAACCGTCCTCAAGCTCTTTAATCTTCGTTTCTGTCTCCTTCTTAAACACCTCGAAACTTTCGACCTTGACTTGAAGGCTACTTACTTTCTCGTCCACTGATTGAATTTGATCTTCTAATTTTTGTAGCTTTTCTAACACTTGGTCTAGTTTTGGCATTACCGTCTCCGCCATTTTCAGCAAAGTGAGCACCTCATCCGACTCGCTACTAGGCTCAGAATCTGTGAATGATACGTTATGTTTTATCCTTTTGTCATCGGGCGAGAAGTTTTCTTCAGTAGAGGATGTTGAGGAGCTTTTCCACGTTTTTCTTTTAATATTTTTGGCCATGTGCCATATCCAAGAACGGAGCTAACACAAACACGTCTACACCAACATCTTGCCCGACCCAGTCGTCAGAATTTTGCCTGGCGCCCGGACAAACCCATGTATGCAGGCTGGCTTTTGCTATTCCTACTTTTTTTTTCTCGCACTAAAATCAGTTTCGTAAAATAGCTCTTTTATTTTCTGTTCTCTAACAGGTATTTGGTGGTGTCTTAATAAATCTAAACTCTATTCTAAGTTGGCTGGCATGGATAAAATATTTAACAATTATTCCATAAGCGCGCGTTGGATATGAGATGGTAAATAGCCAACAAGGCGCGTAGCGCCGAGTTAGCTATAACCAGTCTCATATCCAACAAGCGCGAATGGAATAATTGTTTTATTAAATTCCTTCAACTCCAAAAATTTTGAAGTACGAAATACGAGCGGAAAAAGCGAGCTAATCCGAGAGAAATCGAAAAAAACTTGATGAGAACTGATGCGAGGTTGTGTAATACCTTGTTGTCAGACAGACGCAGGCTCATCACAAAAACATTTCTTGCCTTTTCGCGTACTTCTCAACGTCGGAATTGATCCAAACTTTCCACAAAAAAAGTTTTTTCTCTCCTTTTTGGCTTTATTCAAAGAGAAATTTGGCATTCCGACGAAAACATTTTTTAGTTTAGCAACGCTTAACGCAATCATTTACCATATAAGGTCAAACCAAGGTATATAAGCTGATAACCGAGATTGAGTGAACCAATCAGAGCACGCGAAATGCATTATCCGAGGTTGAGAATTTAATAAATCAGCATATTCAGCTATGCAGTGGAGGTAACTTTTGTATTCTCAACAGAATATCACTCTTCTGATTAGTCAATGACGAATGCATAAGTAGGTTATAGAGTGCAACACGGACGTTGCTATAGAAACACGATAATAGAGTAACTCCTGCTGTTTTGAAAGTTCTCAAATTGCAGCACTCACGTAATTTTGAGAGCTTTCAAACATCACTCGTGCCCATAAATCACGAAATGCACTCGTGTTCATAGGGTTTTCTATACTTGTACGCCCAGGCTCATGCTGGAGTAATCAGAGTTTCAATGTTGTGTGTGAATGTCGCGATATCTTAATCAGCTACAACGAGTGTTTAGTTATTATTAGTTGTTGTCTAGTTTTTGAACAACGCTAAGAAGGGCAGTGACGCTATAAAGTTTCAAACTATTAGTTTGAACTATTCTAAGTGTTTCATGACGTTCCCATCTTTGTTTATGTTCTACAATATGGACGAAGTAGGCTATAACCTTATTGCATAGTACGTACGGATTTGAAACAAGCAGAGAGAAAGAAAGATTCATTGCTGTTTGTCCACGTTGTTGATTGGTTAAGGCACCGGCCGTGAAATGTGAAGGTCTAGGATTGCACCAGCTCCACTTACATCATGGCGCAAAGCTTTCCCTTTTCCAGAGTCCATAGCCTCTGTAGCAAGCAGCAATGTCTTTCTCACAGAAGAAGCGCTTCGAAGCCGTGAGGGGAATGTTCTACTCCTGCTCCATTCCCCTCGCGGCTTTGTCGCTCACATTCGCCCTCCAAAAGACAAAACCGCCAACTGGAGGCTACAAATAGCATGTGGCTCTTTTCAATCCGTTCTCTCATCGAATCGATATACGACACAGCTCAATTTTGTTTTGGGTTGAGGGTCCATTGTTTCCTTTGTATGTTCATTTGTGCTCATAGTTTTCTAAACCACTCCATCAGAGAGCAGTGAGTATAACAGCGTTCTACTACCCCCCTCCTGCGAATTATGATAGATAATTTTTTTTCTGTTGATCTGCACAATTTGACAGTTTCCCTTTCTCTACGCTTCCAACCCACTCACACCAGTTTAATTCCGCGACATTTAATACACATTTTTAACGCGAAACGACATCAAAAAGCTTCGTAGTAATATGAATAACGCGAACTTGTATTTTTAAATGAAGTTCTCCTAGTCGCCGTCGTCCTCGTTTCGTCAGCTCCCTATAACACCCGACTAGTAGCGGGGGAATGTGGGTTGAAATCCCGCTCACGGGAAATTTTCTTTCAAACATTTATTCAGTTGAAAATATGACTATTTGGGGTGTACGGGGTCAGTGTTTCTTTCATATACTCTTCATACACAAATAAAATTAGCCTGTATCCTTCGTGGATCCTTCCTTGTCATCCGTTAAGTTGACTACGGTCGTGCATCATTAACTTGATCCTTAGTTGGGTTTCAAGTGGAGATAAAGGCTCCCCTACCTTGTCACCTTGAAAGAAAATTTCCTTGGAGGTCCACGCCCTAACCACGTAAATCACCTCTTCGATGGCTGTATTGCCAGCATGGTTGCCCTGGTGGTGTAGTGGCTATCACACCTGACTAGTAACGGGGGACGTGGGTTCAAATTCCGCTCTTGGCGAATTTTCTTTCAAGCATTTATTCAGTTAATTTATCCGTAGTTTTTTTAATCCTTCCGAGGACTTTTTCACTTGTCCTTTCGCTCGTCACCAAGCAGCTAGTTTTCCAAAGACTGAAATCAATTACACTTATTTTAAAAAATTATTGACTTGGCAAAAGTAAAGCAATTACTTGCAGTTAGTATTTACTAATACCACAATAGTAGAAGTTATACACTTACTGTATATTAACGACTTTGTTTTAACATTCGCGAAACTCAATTTTCCCAAAATGTTTCACGAAACGGATTGCTTGAACCTACGAGGATTTTAAAAACACGCACATTGAATTAGTTAGAAACTTAAATAAATAAAATGAAACGTAGAAAACTCACCAAAGGTAAGCTGTTGATTTTACGTGTTAAATAAACTTGTCCAACGGTATGCTTATTGTGGAGTTTTGTTTCACTTCTTTGAAGGGTGGTCTGCCGCGCTAGTTAATTTTCCGGCCCGTTTAGAACAAATAGCTTTATTTTTGTCAACCTGCAAGCAAGCCCTTGATTTTACGCCTTGGTTTTTCTTAAGGTGGATTTCGCTATTAGCCCTCAGCAAAACCACATAGTTTTTGTCGACTGGTTAGTTATTATTCATCCAGTGGGTAGATAGCGCACTCCTCCCTTTGATCGGGTCACCTCGCAGCTCTTACAAGGTCTCACCTGATTGGAGACCACCCTTGAGGTTTAACAAAAGAACAAATAACAGAAACAATGGACCCTAGGCCTAAAACAAAAGGGCCATTGTTTCTGTTATTTGTTCTTTTGTTAAACCTCAAGGGTGGTCTCTAGTCAGTGAGACCTTGTAGGAGCTGCGAGGCTACCGCTTTGATCAACTTGAGTGAAGTGACGACATTAGGGAGCATTAGCAATGACGACGAAAACGGGAACGAGAACGTCATCTCAAATCATAAATTCTCATTATTGTATTCACTTCACGATTATTCCAAGTTTTTTAATGTGAGAAAGGTATGGAAGTCCCTCGGCAATGAAAACGTTATGAGCAGCGCTTTATTTAGAGGAGAAAATGAAAATTTATCTTCAAATCCTGACGTCCTTCAAAAACCTCAAAATTTGGTCATTTCACGTTGTTGTTTTGCTGACGACGGCAACGAAATGGACAAAAATAAAAAGGCACGTGCAGAGCGTGCACAGCTATTGTCTTTGGCCACTAGTATGCAAAATTTTGACGTTCTCGTTGACGTCACCGTTGTCGTTGCTGAGGCTCCGTACTGATGGTACGGACGACGCGAGGGCTCGTGGGTGACTTTGTCAAAGAGTACAAAGAGTTAAATTCATTTAACAGGTGTGGATATTGCACAAAAATTGTTTCAGTCCTAACTACTGAGTATTTTTGCCTTCATTTTTATGTTTAGATTCTGATAAGCAACTAATGCACAAACAGAAGTCCACCAAATCTCTCGTTCGTCTTTTGCGCTCGAACAAGTGCTGCACTTAGAGCGAGTTCTTGAACACCAAAAATACTGGGAAGCAGAGACAGAAAAAGAATTGCAGAAAAGCTACTGATGACCGAAACACAGGTAGGCTTCTTTGCTTGAATCCATTCAGTTTTGGCTCGTCGTGGTTCGGGTTTGTTCGTTGTTCTGGTCACATGGTTCGGTACCGTTTATAACTTAATCGGAAATTTCCTACTGAAAAAGTATCGATTTGTTCCTACCATCTCAGCTGTGCTTAATCCAGGTAAACACTCTCGTTGCAATTTTTGGTCTCATTCTACTGTTTGTCGATATTTCTATTTTTTTTCGTTTTGTCGTGTTCGTGTTATCGTGTTATCTTGTGCTTGAAGTACACGAGCGAATCAAATTGCACATTCGCGTTATTGTTGTTGGGTTTGTCCTGATTGTATAAGGATGTGTTTTTGTAACAATCTAATAAAAGTGATGGTAAAATATCCCTGTGTCCTGGTATTTAAATTTCACTCTTCGGACGGAATTTTTTTCTAAATTGAAGTCACTTTAGCGGCAATCCTTTTGCGTTTTATGTTAAATAAACTTCCATTTGTGATATCTCTAATGTTGCAGCTAAAGACTTGGTTCCAAAACAGACGTATAAAGGAGAAAAGAAAACAGGCTGAAGACGTCGAACGAAAAGCCAAACTGGCATCGACTAACAACCTTGCCCTCAACATGAACCACGGTTACCAAGGTCGCCCGTACCAACCTCCGCCGTACTAACCTTTACCGTATCCCGGAAGACCTTTTGTGCTGAGACATGATCTAAAGCCAGAGAACGCATACCCACCAGCCTTTCCTTGGAACAGTCAGGTGCCTCCTTATTCGCCGCCACCGCTGTTTTGAGCAAGTTACCCAGGGCCATACTCAGGACACTTATAAAATACTTATCGTATACTTCTTAGTCAACAAGAGAGAAATTGAATGGGTAATTTTCTGCACTAAAGGCATTATTTAGTAATCTATAGATTTATTACCGGTTGTTTAGTGTCGACATGACCATGACCACATACGATTTGTACTAAATAACAATACCAAATATCTACCTTTAGTTGCTAGATTTTCAAACAATATTGCAAATAATAATATCCTATAAACTAAATAGTATCGCATAAAATTTTCCCATGTTGGTTATTTCCTTTGTAAGAGTCTTTGTTTTTGACTTTCATCTCAAAATATAAATTCGCGTTATTGTAATCATGACTTCGTGACTATTTCAACCTTTTGAATATGACAAGGGTGTGGTAGTTCCTCAAAAATTACACTGGTCGGAACAGCGCTTAATTTAGGTGAGAAAATGACAATTTATCCTCGAGTGCTGAAGTTCTTCATAAAACCTCAAATTTGGCTATTTTGCGTTGTTGTTTTGCTGACGATAGCAAAGAAATGGACAAAAGCGAAAAATGCACGGGCAGGGCGTGCAAACTGCCTAGTAATTATGCAAATTTTTGACGTGCTCGTTGCCGTCTCCGTGACGTTGCTTAAGTTCCCTAACCTGAAAGCCTGGTACGGGCTACAATTGGTGGTCAGGATCGGAGCAAAGGGAAACGCTTCTGGGAACTAAGTTTTGTCCCAGTCCTCCTTGAAGCAGAGTCAAATTCTTAAAAACATTTATGCAAGGAGTATGTTAGCCAAAGTTAATTGTCTACTGTAATCCTGTAACTTGCTAACCTTGCGATGTTGTCTCTATTGCTGTAGGAACTCTCAGAATCTTTGCGAGTATTCCCGAGTCATCACCGATGAATGCATCTCTTCACTTTTCTGCTAACGGTTTAAAGGTTAAGATAGAAAGTGGACAAGCGTTCTCTTAAAAAAAGTTTGTGTGCGCAGTTCAAGTAGAATGGCATTCGTATCTTATCTTTTAGGCTCACTTTCGTAAATATCCTCTTCTATTTCCCAAAACACTTGGCCACAGCATGTCTCCGCCACGAGCAAAACGACCAACACTTCTTCAAAGAAAGTCATCGGCATTGTGTATCTAAATTTCATGTTCTTTCCAATTCTAATGAATTAATGTGTAGCGCATATACGCCAGATCTAGGATTGGTATCATTATAAGTGATCTCTGGAAATTTTCAAACTGAATTAATAGAATCATGAAATCTCAGTAGTGTGCTCTCACCGTACGACATTCCATAGTGTTTAGATTTCCCCCCCATTGCTACTTCGGTGGATTTGGGTGAACCTCGGATCCCTTGAACATAATTTTTTGTTTGTGATCCTGCTATTTGTACATGATTAAACCAACTTTTTTTTTCTCATTTTTATCTGAACTTGAATCCGATTGCTTAAAGTTTGTCGGCAGTTTTGTGTTACATTTAACGTTATTGGTTAACGCTTCCAACATAAAAGGGACAAGTCATCCTTGCACTTGTCTGGCCAATTTAAGCAATTGTGTCTTTCTTAGAGACACCTGAAAGAGTTTAGATGGCTTCAATGGGATACTTTTGGTTGTCAGAAAGGAGAAAGTATATTATTTTTAAATCACATTGAGTAGGCACAATCCTTAGTATAATCTCCTTAATTGGTTTACTAAAGAATTTTGCTGGCATATTATTGATTTATTGATTGATTGATTGATTTATTTATTTCAAGATTTGTACATACAATTATACAGGTGTTAGAACAAAAGGGAATAGCATCCCCTACAAGGTTCAACCGCCTTACCCAACCCCATAACGGTATAAAATATATAATTACAAACCCTCCCCCACTCTCCCTACCTCCAAAAAAAAAAGTGAATGTATTATATATCTAAACCCTCAGTGACTGGATAACAGGCAACTTAGCAAGAACATGCACTACTTACATTCACTCTTCTACACTTTGGACAAATAATCATAAAAGAGCGAATATTATCCTCATTAAAAGCATTGTGCAATTGTCTTAAGAAAAAGTTCAGTACTAGCGCATCGAGAGCACCCCACTAGAAAACAAAAATATGTGTCGACAAAAATTACAAATTACATCCCTTGTCACCCTGTGCTTTGGGAAATATCTGCCACAGTGAAACACCTCATAAAAAACGCTTCTCCCGCGTTGCTAAATTTTGCAAAATCGACGGCGAGATTCTGGAAGCCGAGCCGAAAATGTACGCGAGTTTTCGTCGTGCGCGCGGATTAGGCTACATGGCTGTTTCAGAAATGCTGGAGACAATGCAGAAGAATGATCTATTTGATATGTTTCCATACTTTTCTAATGTGGTACACGTCATTGCAGTGATACCTCCTACATCTTTTTCTGCAGAACGATGATTCAGTGCGTTGCGCAGATTAAAAACTTACCTCCACAGCACCATAGGGTAACAACGTGTCGTTCAGTAACATCGCAGTTATTAACAATGAAAGGGCATATGCCAACTCTGTGGTCAAAAATGACATGGATCGTATCATTGATTTCTTCGGCCATCGAAATGGCAGAGACAGCTATTTCTTTTAAGGTGTTTTATGAGCTCGTATGATAGAATCATATGTAAGAATATCTTCACTTCATATGTAGGTCTATGTTAGTGCACAGTTAGTGACCCTCGTTTCTTTTCGACTCAGTTTCATAAATATTTGGACAACTTGAGCGCATTTTTATGGGCAAATGGCTTACCGCCAATCCCCCTCCTCCCTGGAAAAAAGTTGCCCACACGCCTATGATGTACTCATGGTGCGACAACGCTGCTTTCGCTAATTTTGTCGATGCGATCAGTCGCACGAATTCAAACTGGTTTGAATTCGTGCAACTGATTGCAGCAACAATGATTTGCACAAAATTAACTATGTCACACGAGGCGAATTGTTGCGGCGACTTGTCCCCGCGACGTGTCGCAGCGACCTATCACCTAGTGTGTCTCGGCCTTAATTAGGCCTAGATTAATAATTTAGGCCTAAGCTTTGAATTTAAATTGTTTAGCTTGGTGGTGAAGAATGGGAACCGACCTTTTGTAGTGTTTAATGTTATTTGTTGGCGAGTAATAATACAGCATTATGAAATGTTGTTGTTGTGTGGTGGTCGAGTCGCTAGGTCAAGGGTTAGTCAACACTCCCAGGTTCGATTCCTATGTCCGTACACTTGGGTTATCTTTTCAAACAAATATGACCATTTCCCATAATCCATATCAAGCTTTCAGTGTTCTAAATTCAGGACAACAGTAAATTCAAAGCAAATTTAACAATTCAAGATAATCGCGATTTAAAGAACGAGTACGGGTTGTCTCATTCTTACTGATAACGTGGTGTTTCGCACGCTTTAATGAGAGACTGGTAACTAGATTGAGAACACCTGAACGTAGTAACATCTAACTTGTTGATAAAGTAATAGTTTTCCAATGCCAATTAATGTTTCGTGTAACGTTTGTTTTAAGCGGCGAATCAATGAACTTCCCAAAGTTTGCAAAGTATATCTGATCAACCATTTGTCAAAACCTTGCGAGAACATCACAACAACCCGTCCGCACCTTTGAATTTACGATCATCGTTTATTTTTATTATAACTTTGAAACTGACCATAGTAGGCAGGGCTATTTTTGCAAATTTCCTCACGTTTTAAAATTTATTGCTTGAAGCTAAGAACTGTAATAATAGGGCATTTCCGAGTTCATATCTGCCTCTTCTTCAAAGCGAGTCTAAGTACGACATTTTTGCGATGGTAATTAGTTCTACTAACAAAAACGTCGCACGTAGACTCGCTTTGAAGAGGAGGCAGACATGAACTTGGAAATGGCCTGTTATTACAGTTCTTAGCTTCCCTAAGATAACCTCAATGGAAGCGCCTACAGTAATGCATATTTTGTGCAGGTAAAACATGGTTGCAATGATTAGAGATATGTCCAGGTTTGACTCTAATTAGATGCGCGCGTATTTCAATAAGCGTCACGAAGTGTCCCCTTGCTCTTCTCGTCAACTTCAACATCACTCGTGCCTCAAAATACACACAATTTACATCACAAAGTGTCCCCCAAATGCTGCTCTTTAAGTAAAGACTAGCTGCTGCATTTACCCAAAGCTAAAAATAACGGTAACTTTTACCCTTATGTTATTGTTGCAAATATATAGATAGCAAATGCTTAATCTTAAAGGGTCAAACCTGCACATAAGTGGAGGGGAGGAGAGGAGAGGGGCATCACGAGCCACTGTATCTCACAGAAAGATAAAAACCCCTAAAACCCAAGCGGATCGCTATTCCTGTCTCAGCTATAAGTGTGATTTATGTTTTATTCACGTAGTCTTTGCGTCTTAAGTTTCGTGTTATTACTTAATGACACATTCTCGTCCCAAGAGCCACCCGGCCCTCTTAGGGCCTGTTTATATGGTCTCGGGTACCCGAGACAACCCTTCCCTCGAGTTACTCTTGGCGAGATATTTTTCCACTCATTTGTTTTAAAAATTCTATCAACCGTTTACATGAGGTGGGAGAGACAACTCGGGGAGGCGAGTTGTCTCGCCTCTGCAGGTAGAGTAACCCTGACAGGTGAGACAACTTTTTCGCATGTAAACAGTTTGCCTCGACGACCCGAGACGAGACAGCAAAATCTTAAATGCGCACGTATAAAATAAAAATCAAAGAAGCAACAATTTGGGAGCTTATACATGTTTTTAGCGTTTACTTTCGAAAGAAAAGTTTTTCTCCCGCCAAAATTCTCACTGCTGTCAACGGAAACTCTCGATTCATGAACAGCCATTTATTACTACTACATATTACTGCTGAGTTAAGATTGTCAGTCCATTTGCTGAATGTGAAAACGCAACTATACTTAATAAAAACAAGAGAGTATGAAGGTAAGAGAAGTAATCCCTCATATTGGCCCTATTCCCATCGTAATCCCTCTTAAGTTATTTTTAGATCTCCTGCGAGATCCGGCATTCCCACGAGAGTTAATTGATAGCCAATTGTATGTCCCCATTTGTACCAATGTTGACAGCTGAGCGAATTCCCACCCAATGATTCGCATTGTTCGCGAAAATGGGGACATATGATTGGCTATCAATTAACTCTCGTGGTAATACCGGATCTCGCAGGAGATCTAAAAATAACTTACGAGGGATTACGATGGGAATAGGGCCAATATGAGGGATTACTTCTCTTACCTTCATACTCTCTTGATAAAAACGAACTATAAAGAAAGAAAGGCAAATGATGATACGCATTTTTTGAAGATTCGTCTTAAAATATATGCATAATTAAGTAGGGTCAACTTTGCCTTTGTCACGCAATTCTCAAATAGACACACGGTAAAGTTGTCTCGGGAGGAGTGCTGTCTCGGGTAACCGAGACCATATAAACAGGCACTTAGCCAAAGGCTGAGCACGAAAACCAGTTGGCTCTGGAGTATGGAGTGTGATTCGCGACAAAATTCAACATTAAATTCTGTTTTACACACGTTTCATTTTGTTACTGAAATTGTGTTCTGTGTTCAAATTGTTAACATCAAATTATATTTTGTTTTCCAAAACCGATTCTGTTTTGAATAGGCCATTTCCAAGTTCATGTCTTACTCCTCTTCAAAGCGAGTCTAAGTGCGAAGTTTTTGTGATAGTAAGTAGTTCTACTTTACATTTGAATGAAAACTAATTTTCATAACAAAAACTTCGCACTTAGACTCGCTTTGAAGAGGAGGCAGACATGAACTCGGAAATGGGCTATTGTGTTCGCTTAATTCAGTTCTGTCGCCCAAATTCTATTTTACTTTGAAATGGCAATTTGCCCAAATTATATTTCTTACAAAGCAGTGATTAGCTCAAATTCAATTCTGTTTCACATTCGGATTTATAAATTCTATTTTGTTTGTGAGCCTCGGACCGAGTCTACCGCGGCCAAGTGAAGAAGGCTTGGCCACATCTGCTTGTTCTTTCGAAAAATGACGGCTAACGGGGTCAACGATGCAGCAGTTCGTGGGTTTCTTCACCAGTTGCTACACTCGATAGTTCGCCAAATCAAAAACAATGACGGTCGTGGCGACAATGCAGACGGAGTTTGGTACCGAGTTGATTGGCTTTATAATTGTTGGCTCGCTATGTGGGCTCGTACAATATCGCCGAGACATGCTTGAAGAGATTGTCAACGCCCATTCAAATACTCGTCAATCTTTCGAAGTTGGATGGATACTAAGCGGTAATCGTGGTCGCCCAAGACTTGGTATAACAAGGGGGCAGCTTGAGGTTTTAATGGAAAGAGGGTTCCGGATCAGAGATTTTGCCATCCTCGGAGACCCAGGGGCAGATCGCGGAGGCAAGGGGAAGTCTAAACGGGCAAAAGAAAATAGCGACAAAGAAAAGCATAGTAAGAAGGGCGAGAAAAGCCCCTGGGGACATGTTCTTACCACACCAGTTCCAAACAGACTCAATTCTGATTGGTGCCAGAAAGTTTTTCTGCCCAATCAGAGGTCAGCAAGCCGTGAAATCGTTTCGTGTCTTCTTACACGGAAATCACTTGACTTGATCGCCGTACTCGCCTGGTTCGTTCGGCAAGGTTGCTCGAGGAGAAAAGTCTCAATCACAGCTCAAAATGTAAAGGAAATCGTTCGCAATATCGGCGGAGAAATACGGTGGACCTTTCGCAGGTATCGTTACAGTAGCGTATTTCCAAGTGTGCGAGATTTGTTTAAAGATGTCCTCCCCGATTTACCTAAAATAAAATAAAGGTTTTGCTAAAAGCAGGCCTCCGGGCCGCCGGCCGTCGCACGCCGTAGGCCGCCTACTTTTAGCAAAACCCCCTAAAATAGCAGTGATTAATTTTGATCTGTAATAATAATAATTATTATTATTGTTGTTCAACTGTGTCCAGCGGCTTGGGTTTTGAAATCAGCAACCTTGCCGAACGAACCTTATTGTTGTTCTACTGTGTCCAGCGGCTTGGGTTTTGAAATCAGCATAAATATCATACTCAGGCAAAATTCAAAATGTCACTGCAGCATTAATCTAGATAGACAAATCTTTGAAGAGGTAAAAGAGCACTCTACAGAATGACAGAAATATGGTCACAGAAAAAGAAGATAAATTATTATCTCAGTTTAAGGAAGCTTCAAAGGTTTTTTCACTCTTAATAGTCGTGTGTCCAATGGCCGGAAAAAGATTACTCCAATCCTTACAAAAGGGCAACAGCTTCATACCTGTGTAATACTATTGTGAGGCAATGTTTTAAAGGGTGTTTGCTGGTTCCCAACTGTTGGTATGGTAATGGTACAATGCTGCTCAAAGACCCTCTAAACGTGTTTTTTGAAAAGTATCTTGAAAACCAACTCAGTGAGCAGTACCGGTATTGTTTTTTTTATATTTTGAAACCATATCATAATTCTCTGACCCAGTACATGATGTGAGAACAGGGTCGTAGCCAGTATGAGGCAAACCGAGGCACTTGCCTCAGTAATTTTTCGTGACTTTTTTTAAAATAAAGCGTGATTCTAGTGTTGTCTTTAAAATGTAATCCTGATAAACACCTAAAATACATAGGAAGAGGATTCAACCATGGACATTGCCTCAGTCACAATTTTTTTCTGGCTACGGCCCAGGAGAAAGAACTATAAACTGAAGTAGAGTTTAAAATATTTATGAAAAAGCGGAAAGATGAAAAAACTCCACTACATAATTTTTTGAAAATTCACTTTAAGAATGCAAAATAACGCTTCTCACTTGTTTCCAAACAACTTAGGTAAGGACACTGGATGAACTTTTGAGATAAACCTGACCAAATCTAACAAACTCTCTTTCCGGTTGTATTAATCTTGATTCATTATCCTCTGGATCGGCTCAGGTGGCATGTGTGGCATTAAGCTGGAGCACTCGGTTGTTCTAAGCCTCCTAAAGAATAACGATATGGCATCTTTTGTAATAAGTTAAACTAAGTAATTCACAATAAACTTGAAAGTTAAGGATATGCCATTACAACAATGGCAAATTTAATTTTCTGGTACACTGTCAGTATAATAAAACATGTGTTTCTACATCGACATACAGTGTGTGTATGTATACATAGATATTGGAAATGTGCATACCTTGACGGATGTTACTTTGCTTGATTTTGGAAAGCAGTGGCAACCTGATTTTGGTGTTTGGGTGCTTTCCTCATGGTGATTTGTTAACTCACTGGGACAAGACACCACTGAGGATGGTGGAATTTGCTTAATTGGTACATTTTCAAAGGGAATTCTATAACATTTTCTCTTGTCAAAGTGACAAGCAGTTTGTGCATCCCCTTGGCTCGATGTCAAAGGAGAAAGGGGATGTCTCCTTTTTAACAAGTGGTTTGCTGAAATGGCAAATGACGATTTTTGTTTTCCAGATTCATTCCACCTTATTGTGACAGTGTCGCACAATGCACGAGAAAGACCATCGATCATGTGCCTGGACTTTTAATTTTGATCGAAAACTTTTTCAAATATTCTCAAAAATTCACCATAAAGGTTTCGCTTTCTCTTTTTGTTAACAAAAACGTACTGTGATAAAAAATATATATATTTCCTTTTTTCTCTTCAGATTTTTAAAGTGTGTTTCCTTAATTAAACACCTGACTGGCAAAACTTTGAGCTTTGTCAAATTTTATCCAAAGGCCAGATTATTAAAGTTCAACTCTATGAACTATCTTAGTTTTCCAAGGAAATGATTCCTTAGTTGTTGTGTATTTGCCAGAGTTGTGCGAAAATATCCGGACTGTTTGTTTTCATTTTGTGGTTTTGCGGTTGCCGGTCATGCATGACTGGCACCTTAATACATTTGAATTTTTAATGCAGCTCAATAAGAAATGTCGAGATGGCTGGCAGAGTCTTCTTTATCTGGCAAGGTCTTGAGATAGGATGCAACTCTATACAACCTCTAATTTCATTGGATCCCTTTAGGATGCAGCTCTATTGTTTTTAGAGTTAAGGTCCATTGTTTCTTTTGTATCGTTCTTTGTGCCTATTGTTTTCTTAACAAATCCCGACAGCCGTTGTAATAGCTGCGTACTGGCCCTGCAGGGTAGTAGGAACAGTATTTGTCATGCAAATGTTCGATAAATATTTTTATTATATACATACCTACAATCGGCGACAAAATTAGTTAAGACAGTTGCTAACAGAGCACACTGGCAACGACACATTCATTGTTTGCAAAGAAAACTTGTTCAGAAAGTACGTTTCGGGGATACCCCTCCCTCCCCCACCCTAATCAATGTTGTTCCGCTGTCGACAAGGCTCGTAGAAAACAGAAAAACACAACATTGTCCCGGGGGTGCGGGGGAGGGGGCCATTTGCGCCGCTGAGCTTGCAATCGACTCTAAAGGATAAGAGTGTCTCAACAATTTTGACGCCGATTGTCTGTATGAAAAAACTTTGTATGAAGTGTAATGACGACTTCTGATAAGCGTTTTTTTTTGCATTAATATATGAAATATACACATTTCAATAGCGTTTATGCGTTTTCATGTCATATAGGAATCAGAACATATATTAAATCACCTTTTTCTTTATTACGGTGATGTAGCGGTGACTGGTATGATTGCAGACATTTCAGTGTGGAACATAGTTTTCACACAGAACATTTCTAACGAGGTAAGGGCATGTATACGCTTGCCATAAGGGCATGTATACGCTTGCCATCTATTTGAGAAGGGCGGAAAGTGAATGATATTGTCAGGGGAAGTGATATCTCACGGGCTTCGATATACCGCATTCTAAAAAAAGAGAAATTTTAACGCAAGTAATCACTACCGAGAACGTCAATTACAACGGCCAAAATGTGGATGTCGAACGCGCAGCGAAGTTAAGTTCACGCCACAAACGCTTATTATTGAGAGAAAGGACATCGTACTAAATAATGACAATTTCAAGACGATTTGTGCAGTGTTTTGGATTTGACATACCTTGAAATAAAGTGATACTTTCGGAACATTGCGTGACGTTTAGCATTCCCTTTTGAAATTCACCATACATAATTCCATTTCAACTTGTTACAAGGGATATGACCCATAAAAAAGAGGGAAATATAAATAGCAAAGACAGTTTATAACTCCTGGGACAAAAAAAGAGCAGCAAACAATGCCGTACTCTGATTTTAGGAACTCCGCGGAGGAGTGGCCACGAGTAACCACGAGTAACCATAATTAACAAGTAGAATAATTACATTATCTTTTTATAATAATCTTGTGGTTACTCGTGGTTACTCGTGGTTACTCGTGGTAAATGAGAAAATATTGTTTCTTTACTCCCAAAAACATTCATTTCCCAGCAAAACCAGCTCTGCAAAGCATCTGCGACAAGGTGGAAAGTCTTTTTGCACCGACATAGCAATTTGAGCGTGGAAAGTAAATGTGTTCCCCGGCTGTAACAGCCACCATCTCTGTTTCGCGTTCATCTGCGACACCACTTCAACCAACAAAATCGGCTTCTTCTGATGAATTGGAGTTAGAGGCATAACCCTTTAACAAATCCATGCTTTAACGCTACTCACAAATAGCGTATTAAAGAAGGCAAAAGTGAAGAGGTCCTTTCGCTTACGTCACAATCTTCGCTTCGCACAGGACAACGCATTTTTCACACTCGAAAACGAGAATAATAAACTATCCGCAATTTTTTAGACCTGTAAAAAGTCTTTCACTCATGTGGTCATATTGACGGACAGACTGGACTATAGGTGCCCGTATAAAGGGTATAAAGTAAGTTTTCTGAAACAGACAATCGGCGACAAAATTAGTTGAGACAGTTGCTAACAGAGCACACTGGCAACGACACATTCATTGTTTGCAAAGAAAACTTGTTCAGAAAGTACGTTTCGGGGATACCCCTCCCTCCCCCACCCTAATCAATGTTGTACCGCTGTCGACAAGGCTCGTAGAAAACAGAAAAACACAACATTGTCCCGGGGGTGCGGGGGAGGGGGCCATTTGCGCCGCTGAGCTTGCAATCGACTCTAAAGGATAAGAGTGTCTCAACAATTTTGACGCCGATTGTCTGTATGAAAAAACTTTGTATGAAGTGTAATGACGACTTCTGATAAGCGTTTTTTTGCATTAATATATCAAATATACACATTTCAATAGCGTTTATGCGTTTTCATGTCATATAGGAATCAGAACATATATTAAATCACCTTTTTCTTTATTACGGTGATGTAGCGGTGACTGGTATGATTGCAGACATTTCAGTGTGGAACATAGTTTTCACACAGAACATTTCTAACGAGGTAAGGGCATGTATACGCTTGCCATAAGGGCATGTATACGCTTGCCATCTATTTGAGAAGGGCGGAAAGTGAATGATATTGTCAGGGGAAGTGATATCTCACGGGCTTCGATATACCGCATTCTAAAAAAAGAGAAATTTTAACGCAAGTAATCACTACCGAGAACGTCAATTACAACGGCCAAAATGTGGATGTCGAACGCGCAGCGAAGTTAAGTTCACGCCACAAACGCTTATTATTGAGAGAAAGGACATCGTACTAAATAATGACAATTTCAAGACGATTTGTGCAGTGTTTTGGATTTGACATACCTTGAAATAAAGTGATACTTTCGGAACATTGCGTGACGTTTAGCATTCCCTTTTGAAATTCACCATACATAATTCCATTTCAACTTGTTACAAGGGATATGACCCATAAAAAAGAGGGAAATATAAATAGCAAAGACAGTTTATAACTCCTGGGACAAAAAAAGAGCAGCAAACAATGCCGTACTCTGATTTTAGGAACTCCGCGGAGGAGTGGCCACGAGTAACCACGAGTAACCATAATTAACAAGTAGAATAATTACATTATCTTTTTATAATAATCTTGTGGTTACTCGTGGTTACTCGTGGTTACTCGTGGTAAATGAGAAAATATTGTTTCTTTACTCCCAAAAACATTCATTTCCCAGCAAAACCAGCTCTGCAAAGCATCTGCGACAAGGTGGAAAGTCTTTTTGCACCGACATAGCAATTTGAGCGTGGAAAGTAAATGTGTTCCCCGGCTGTAACAGCCACCATCTCTGTTTCGCGTTCATCTGCGACACCACTTCAACCAACAAAATCGGCTTCTTCTGATGAATTGGAGTTAGAGGCATAACCCTTTAACAAATCCATGCTTTAACGCTACTCACAAATAGCGTATTAAAGAAGGCAAAAGTGAAGAGGTCCTTTCGCTTACGTCACAATCTTCGCTTCGCACAGGACAACGCATTTTTCACACTCGAAAACGAGAATAATAAACTATCCGCAATTTTTTAGACCTGTAAAAAGTCTTTCACTCATGTGGTCATATTGACGGACAGACTGGACTATAGGTGCCCGTATAAAGGGTATAAAGGAAGTTTTCTGAAACAGACAATCGGCGACAAAATTAGTTGAGACAGTTGCTAACAGAGCACACTGGCAACGACACATTCATTGTTTGCAAAGAAAACTTGTTCAGAAAGTACGTTTCGGGGATACCCCTCCCTCCCCCACCCTAATCAATGTTGTACCGCTGTCGACAAGGCTCGTAGAAAACAGAAAAACACAACATTGTCCCGGGGGTGCGGGGGAGGGGGCCATTTGCGCCGCTGAGCTTGCAATCGACTCTAAAGGATAAGAGTGTCTCAACAATTTTGACGCCGATTGTCTGTATGAAAAAACTTTGTATGAAGTGTAATGACGACTTCTGATAAGCGTTTTTTTGCATTAATATATCAAATATACACATTTCAATAGCGTTTATGCGTTTTCATGTCATATAGGAATCAGAACATATATTAAATCACCTTTTTCTTTATTACGGTGATGTAGCGGTGACTGGTATGATTGCAGACATTTCAGTGTGGAACATAGTTTTCACACAGAACATTTCTAACGAGGTAAGGGCATGTATACGCTTGCCATAAGGGCATGTATACGCTTGCCATCTATTTGAGAAGGGCGGAAAGTGAATGATATTGTCAGGGGAAGTGATATCTCACGGGCTTCGATATACCGCATTCTAAAAAAAGAGAAATTTTAACGCAAGTAATCACTACCGAGAACGTCAATTACAACGGCCAAAATGTGGATGTCGAACGCGCAGCGAAGTTAAGTTCACGCCACAAACGCTTATTATTGAGAGAAAGGACATCGTACTAAATAATGACAATTTCAAGACGATTTGTGCAGTGTTTTGGATTTGACATACCTTGAAATAAAGTGATACTTTCGGAACATTGCGTGACGTTTAGCATTGCCTTTTGAAATTCACCATACATAATTCCATTTCAACTTGTTACAAGGGATATGACCCATAAAAAAGAGGGAAATATAAATAGCAAAGACAGTTTATAACTCCTGGGACAAAAAAAGAGCAGCAAACAATGCCGTACTCTGATTTTAGGAACTCCGCGGAGGAGTGGCCACGAGTAACCACGAGTAACCATAATTAACAAGTAGAATAATTACATTATCTTTTTATAATAATCTTGTGGTTACTCGTGGTTACTCGTGGTTACTCGTGGTAAATGAGAAAATATTGTTTCTTTACTCCCAAAAACATTCATTTCCCAGCAAAACCAGCTCTGCAAAGCATCTGCGACAAGGTGGAAAGTCTTTTTGCACCGACATAGCAATTTGAGCGTGGAAAGTAAATGTGTTCCCCGGCTGTAACAGCCACCATCTCTGTTTCGCGTTCATCTGCGACACCACTTCAACCAACAAAATCGGCTTCTTCTGATGAATTGGAGTTAGAGGCATAACCCTTTAACAAATCCATGCTTTAACGCTACTCACAAATAGCGTATTAAAGAAGGCAAAAGTGAAGAGGTCCTTTCGCTTACGTCACAATCTTCGCTTCGCACAGGACAACGCATTTTTCACACTCGAAAACGAGAATAATAAACTATCCGCAATTTTTTAGACCTGTAAAAAGTCTTTCACTCATGTGGTCATATTGACGGACAGACTGGACTATAGGTGCCCGTATAAAGGGTATAAAGGAAGTTTTCTGAAACAGACAATCGGCGACAAAATTAGTTGAGACAGTTGCTAACAGAGCACACTGGCAACGACACATTCATTGTTTGCAAAGAAAACTTGTTCAGAAAGTACGTTTCAGGGATACCCCTCCCTCCCCCACCCTAATCAATGTTGTACCGCTGTCGACAAGGCTCGTAGAAAACAGAAAAACACAACATTGTCCCGGGGGTGCGGGGGAGGGGGCCATTTGCGCGGCTGAGCTTGCAATCGACTCTAAAGGATAAGAGTGTCTCAACAATTTTGACGCCGATTGTCTGTATGAAAAAACTTTGTATGAAGTGTAATGACGACTTCTGATAAGCGTTTTTTTGCATTAATATATCAAATATACACATTTCAATAGCGTTTATGCGTTTTCATGTCATATAGGAATCAGAACATATATTAAATCACCTTTTTCTTTATTACGGTGATGTAGCGGTGACTGGTATGATTGCAGACATTTCAGTGTCGAACATAGTTTTCACACAGAACATTTCTAACGAGGTAAGGGCATGTATACGCTTGCCATAAGGGCATGTATACGCTTGCCATCTATTTGAGAAGGGCGGAAAGTGAATGATATTGTCAGGGGAAGTGATATCTCACGGGCTTCGATATACCGCATTCTAAAAAAAGAGAAATTTTAACGCAAGTAATCACTACCGAGAACGTCAATTACAACGGCCAAAATGTGGATGTCGAACGCGCAGCGAAGTTAAGTTCACGCCACAAACGCTTATTATTGAGAGAAAGGACATCGTACTAAATAATGACAATTTCAAGACGATTTGTGCAGTGTTTTGGATTTGACATACCTTGAAATAAAGTGATACTTTCGGAACATTGCGTGACGTTTAGCATTCCCTTTTGAAATTCACCATACATAATTCCATTTCAACTTGTTACAAGGGATATGACCCATAAAAAAGAGGGAAATATAAATAGCAAAGACAGTTTATAACTCCTGGGACAAAAAAAGAGCAGCAAACAATGCCGTACTCTGATTTTAGGAACTCCGCGGAGGAGTGGCCACGAGTAACCACGAGTAACCATAATTAACAAGTAGAATAATTACATTATCTTTTTATAATAATCTTGTGGTTACTCGTGGTTACTCGTGGTTACTCGTGGTAAATGAGAAAATATTGTTTCTTTACTCCCAAAAACATTCATTTCCCAGCAAAACCAGCTCTGCAAAGCATCTGCGACAAGGTGGAAAGTCTTTTTGCACCGACATAGCAATTTGAGCGTGGAAAGTAAATGTGTTCCCCGGCTGTAACAGCCACCATCTCTGTTTCGCGTTCATCTGCGACACCACTTCAACCAACAAAATCGGCTTCTTCTGATGAATTGGAGTTAGAGGCATAACCCTTTAACAAATCCATGCTTTAACGCTACTCACAAATAGCGTATTAAAGAAGGCAAAAGTGAAGAGGTCCTTTCGCTTACGTTACAATCTTCGCTTCGCACAGGACAACGCATTTTTCACACTCGAAAACGAGAATAATAAACTATCCGCAATTTTTTAGACCTGTAAAAAGTCTTTCACTCATGTGGTCATATTGACGGACAGACTGGACTATAGGTGCCCGTATAAAGGGTATAAAGGAAGTTTTCTGAAACAGACAATCGGCGACAAAATTAGTTGAGACAGTTGCTAACAGAGCACACTGGCAACGACACATTCATTGTTTGCAAAGAAAACTTGTTCAGAAAGTACGTTTCGGGGATACCCCTCCCTCCCCCACCCTAATCAATGTTGTACCGCTGTCGACAAGGCTCGTAGAAAACAGAAAAACACAACATTGTCCCGGGGGTGCGGGGGAGGGGGCCATTTGCGCCGCTGAGCTTGCAATCGACTCTAAAGGATAAGAGTGTCTCAACAATTTTGACGCCGATTGTCTGTATGAAAAAACTTTGTATGAAGTGTAATGACGACTTCTGATCAGCGTTTTTTTGCAATTATATATGAAATATACACATTTCAATAGCGTTTATGCGTTTTCATGTCATATAGGAATCAGAACATATATTAAATCACCTTTTTCTTTATTACGGTGATGTAGCGGTGACTGGTATGATTGCAGACATTTCAGTGTGGAACATAGTTTTCACACAGAACATTTCTAACGAGGTAAGGGCATGTATACGCTTGCCATAAGGGCATGTATACGCTTGCCATCTATTTGAGAAGGGCGGAAAGTGAATGATATTGTCAGGGGAAGTGATATCTCACGGGCTTCGATATACCGCATTCTAAAAAAAGAGAAATTTTAACGCAAGTAATCACTACCGAGAACGTCAATTACAACGGCCAAAATGTGGATGTCGAACGCGCAGCGAAGTTAAGTTCACGCCACAAACGCTTATTATTGAGAGAAAGGACATCGTACTAAATAATGACAATTTCAAGACGATTTGTGCAGTGTTTTGGATTTGACATACCTTGAAATAAAGTGATACTTTCGGAACATTGCGTGACGTTTAGCATTCCCTTTTGAAATTCACCATACATAATTCCATTTCAACTTGTTACAAGGGATATGACCCATAAAAAAGAGGGAAATATAAATAGCAAAGACAGTTTATAACTCCTGGGACAAAAAAAGAGCAGCAAACAATGCCGTACTCTGATTTTAGGAACTCCGCGGAGGAGTGGCTACGAGTAACCACGAGTAACCATAATTAACAAGTAGAATAATTACATTATCTTTTTATAATAATCTTGTGGTTACTCGTGGTTACTCGTGGTTACTCGTGGTAAATGAGAAAATATTGTTTCTTTACTCCCAAAAACATTCATTTCCCAGCAAAACCAGCTCTGCAAAGCATCTGCGACAAGGTGGAAAGTCTTTTTGCACCGACATAGCAATTTGAGCGTGGAAAGTAAATGTGTTCCCCGGCTGTAACAGCCACCATCTCTGTTTCGCGTTCATCTGCGACACCACTTCAACCAACAAAATCGGCTTCTTCTGATGAATTGGAGTTAGAGGCATAACCCTTTAACAAATCCATGCTTTAACGCTACTCACAAATAGCGTATTAAAGAAGGCAAAAGTGAAGAGGTCCTTTCGCTTACGTCACAATCTTCGCTTCGCACAGGACAACGCATTTTTCACACTCGAAAACGAGAATAATAAACTATCCGCAATTTTTTAGACCTGTAAAAAGTCTTTCACTCATGTGGTCATATTGACGGACAGACTGGACTATAGGTGCCCGTATAAAGGGTATAAAGGAAGTTTTCTGAAACAGACTGTCTGTATGAAAAAACTTTGTATGAAGTGTAATGACGACTTCTGATAAGCGTTTTTTTGCATTAATATATGAAATATACACATTTCAATAGCGTTTATGCGTTTTCATGTCATATAGGAATCAGAACATATATTAAATCACCTTTTTCTTTATTACGGTGATGTAGCGGTGACTGGTATGATTGCAGACATTTCAGTGTCGAACATAGTTTTCACACAGAACATTTCTAACGAGGTAAGGGCATGTATACGCTTGCCATAAGGGCATGTATACGCTTGCCATCTATTTGAGAAGGGCGGAAAGTGAATGATATTGTCAGGGGAAGTGATATCTCACGGGCTTCGATATACCGCATTCTAAAAAAAGAGAAATTTTAACGCAAGTAATCACTACCGAGAACGTCAATTACAACGGCCAAAATGTGGATGTCGAACGCGCAGCGAAGTTAAGTTCACGCCACAAACGCTTATTATTGAGAGAAAGGACATCGTACTAAATAATGACAATTTCAAGACGATTTGTGCAGTGTTTTGGATTTGACATACCTTGAAATAAAGTGATACTTTCGGAACATTGCGTGACGTTTAGCATTGCCTTTTGAAATTCACCATACATAATTCCATTTCAACTTGTTACAAGGGATATGACCCATAAAAAAGAGGGAAATATAAATAGCAAAGACAGTTTATAACTCCTGGGACAAAAAAAGAGCAGCAAACAATGCCGTACTCTGATTTTAGGAACTCCGCGGAGGAGTGGCCACGAGTAACCACGAGTAACCATAATTAACAAGTAGAATAATTACATTATCTTTTTATAATAATCTTGTGGTTACTCGTGGTTACTCGTGGTTACTCGTGGTAAATGAGAAAATATTGTTTCTTTACTCCCAAAAACATTCATTTCCCAGCAAAACCAGCTCTGCAAAGCATCTGCGACAAGGTGGAAAGTCTTTTTGCACCGACATAGCAATTTGAGCGTGGAAAGTAAATGTGTTCCCCGGCTGTAACAGCCACCATCTCTGTTTCGCGTTCATCTGCGACACCACTTCAACCAACAAAATCGGCTTCTTCTGATGAATTGGAGTTAGAGGCATAACCCTTTAACAAATCCATGCTTTAACGCTACTCACAAATAGCGTATTAAAGAAGGCAAAAGTGAAGAGGTCCTTTCGCTTACGTCACAATCTTCGCTTCGCACAGGACAACGCATTTTTCACACTCGAAAACGAGAATAATAAACTATCCGCAATTTTTTAGACCTGTAAAAAGTCTTTCACTCATGTGGTCATATTGACGGACAGACTGGACTATAGGTGCCCGTATAAAGGGTATAAAGGAAGTTTTCTGAAACAGACAATCGGCGACAAAATTAGTTGAGACAGTTGCTAACAGAGCACACTGGCAACGACACATTCATTGTTTGCAAAGAAAACTTGTTCAGAAAGTACGTTTCGGGGATACCCCTCCCTCCCCCACCCTAATCAATGTTGTACCGCTGTCGACAAGGCTCGTAGAAAACAGAAAAACACAACATTGTCCCGGGGGTGCGGGGGAGGGGGCCATTTGCGCCGCTGAGCTTGCAATCGACTCTAAAGGATAAGAGTGTCTCAACAATTTTGACGCCGATTGTCTGTATGAAAAAACTTTGTATGAAGTGTAATGACGACTTCTGATAAGCGTTTTTTTGCATTAATATATGAAATATACACATTTCAATAGCGTTTATGCGTTTTCATGTCATATAGGAATCAGAACATATATTAAATCACCTTTTTCTTTATTACGGTGATGTAGCGGTGACTGGTATGATTGCAGACATTTCAGTGTCGAACATAGTTTTCACACAGAACATTTCTAACGAGGTAAGGGCATGTATACGCTTGCCATAAGGGCATGTATACGCTTGCCATCTATTTGAGAAGGGCGGAAAGTGAATGATATTGTCAGGGGAAGTGATATCTCACGGGCTTCGATATACCGCATTCTAAAAAAAGAGAAATTTTAACGCAAGTAATCACTACCGAGAACGTCAATTACAACGGCCAAAATGTGGATGTCGAACGCGCAGCGAAGTTAAGTTCACGCCACAAACGCTTATTATTGAGAGAAAGGACATCGTACTAAATAATGACAATTTCAAGACGATTTGTGCAGTGTTTTGGATTTGACATACCTTGAAATAAAGTGATACTTTCGGAACATTGCGTGACGTTTAGCATTCCCTTTTGAAATTCACCATACATAATTCCATTTCAACTTGTTACAAGGGATATGACCCATAAAAAGAAGGGAAATATAAATAGCAAAGACAGTTTATAACTCCTGGGACAAAAAAAGAGCAGCAAACAATGCCGTACTCTGATTTTAGGAACTCCGCGGAGGAGTGGCCACGAGTAACCACGAGTAACCATAATTAACAAGTAGAATAATTACATTATCTTTTTATAATAATCTTGTGGTTACTCGTGGTTACTCGTGGTTACTCGTGGTAAATGAGAAAATATTGTTTCTTTACTCCCAAAAACATTCATTTCCCAGCAAAACCAGCTCTGCAAAGCATCTGCGACAAGGTGGAAAGTCTTTTTGCACCGACATAGCAATTTGAGCGTGGAAAGTAAATGTGTTCCCCGGCTGTAACAGCCACCATCTCTGTTTCGCGTTCATCTGCGACACCACTTCAACCAACAAAATCGGCTTCTTCTGATGAATTGGAGTTAGAGGCATAACCCTTTAACAAATCCATGCTTTAACGCTACTCACAAATAGCGTATTAAAGAAGGCAAAAGTGAAGAGGTCCTTTCGCTTACGTCACAATCTTCGCTTCGCACAGGACAACGCATTTTTCACACTCGAAAACGAGAATAATAAACTATCCGCAATTTTTTAGACCTGTAAAAAGTCTTTCACTCATGTGGTCATATTGACGGACAGACTGGACTATAGGTGCCCGTATAAAGGGTATAAAGGAAGTTTTCTGAAACAGACAATCGGCGACAAAATTAGTTGAGACAGTTGCTAACAGAGCACACTGGCAACGACACATTCATTGTTTGCAAAGAAAACTTGTTCAGAAAGTACGTTTCGGGGATACCCCTCCCTCCCCCACCCTAATCAATGTTGTACCGCTGTCGACAAGGCTCGTAGAAAACAGAAAAACACAACATTGTCCCGGGGGTGCGGGGGAGGGGGCCATTTGCGCCGCTGAGCTTGCAATCGACTCTAAAGGATAAGAGTGTCTCAACAATTTTGACGCCGATTGTCTGTATGAAAAAACTTTGTATGAAGTGTAATGACGACTTCTGATAAGCGTTTTTTTGCATTAATATATGAAATATACACATTTCAATAGCGTTTATGCGTTTTCATGTCATATAGGAATCAGAACATATATTAAATCACCTTTTTCTTTATTACGGTGATGTAGCGGTGACTGGTATGATTGCAGACATTTCAGTGTCGAACATAGTTTTCACACAGAACATTTCTAACGAGGTAAGGGCATGTATACGCTTGCCATAAGGGCATGTATACGCTTGCCATCTATTTGAGAAGGGCGGAAAGTGAATGATATTGTCAGGGGAAGTGATATCTCACGGGCTTCGATATACCGCATTCTAAAAAAAGAGAAATTTTAACGCAAGTAATCACTACCGAGAACGTCAATTACAACGGCCAAAATGTGGATGTCGAACGCGCAGCGAAGTTAAGTTCACGCCACAAACGCTTATTATTGAGAGAAAGGACATCGTACTAAATAATGACAATTTCAAGACGATTTGTGCAGTGTTTTGGATTTGACATACCTTGAAATAAAGTGATACTTTCGGAACATTGCGTGACGTTTAGCATTCCCTTTTGAAATTCACCATACATAATTCCATTTCAACTTGTTACAAGGGATATGACCCATAAAAAAGAGGGAAATATAAATAGCAAAGACAGTTTATAACTCCTGGGACAAAAAAAGAGCAGCAAACAATGCCGTACTCTGATTTTAGGAACTCCGCGGAGGAGTGGCCACGAGTAACCACGAGTAACCATAATTAACAAGTAGAATAATTACATTATCTTTTTATAATAATCTTGTGGTTACTCGTGGTTACTCGTGGTTACTCGTGGTAAATGAGAAAATATTGTTTCTTTACTCCCAAAAACATTCATTTCCCAGCAAAACCAGCTCTGCAAAGCATCTGCGACAAGGTGGAAAGTCTTTTTGCACCGACATAGCAATTTGAGCGTGGAAAGTAAATGTGTTCCCCGGCTGTAACAGCCACCATCTCTGTTTCGCGTTCATCTGCGACACCACTTCAACCAACAAAATCGGCTTCTTCTGATGAATTGGAGTTAGAGGCATAACCCTTTAACAAATCCATGCTTTAACGCTACTCACAAATAGCGTATTAAAGAAGGCAAAAGTGAAGAGGTCCTTTCGCTTACGTCACAATCTTCGCTTCGCACAGGACAACGCATTTTTCACACTCGAAAACGAGAATAATAAACTATCCGCAATTTTTTAGACCTGTAAAAAGTCTTTCACTCATGTGGTCATATTGACGGACAGACTGGACTATAGGTGCCCGTATAAAGGGTATAAAGGAAGTTTTCTGAAACAGACAATCGGCGACAAAATTAGTTGAGACAGTTGCTAACAGAGCACACTGGCAACGACACATTCATTGTTTGCAAAGAAAACTTGTTCAGAAAGTACGTTTCGGGGATACCCCTCCCTCCCCCACCCTAATCAATGTTGTACCGCTGTCGACAAGGCTCGTAGAAAACAGAAAAACACAACATTGTCCCGGGGGTGCGGGGGAGGGGGCCATTTGCGCCGCTGAGCTTGCAATCGACTCTAAAGGATAAGAGTGTCTCAACAATTTTGACGCCGATTGTCTGTATGAAAAAACTTTGTATGAAGTGTAATGACGACTTCTGATAAGCGTTTTTTTGCATTAATATATGAAATATACACATTTCAATAGCGTTTATGCGTTTTCATGTCATATAGGAATCAGAACATATATTAAATCACCTTTTTCTTTATTACGGTGATGTAGCGGTGACTGGTATGATTGCAGACATTTCAGTGTCGAACATAGTTTTCACACAGAACATTTCTAACGAGGTAAGGGCATGTATACGCTTGCCATAAGGGCATGTATACGCTTGCCATCTATTTGAGAAGGGCGGAAAGTGAATGATATTGTCAGGGGAAGTGATATCTCACGGGCTTCGATATACCGCATTCTAAAAAAAGAGAAATTTTAACGCAAGTAATCACTACCGAGAACGTCAATTACAACGGCCAAAATGTGGATGTCGAACGCGCAGCGAAGTTAAGTTCACGCCACAAACGCTTATTATTGAGAGAAAGGACATCGTACTAAATAATGACAATTTCAAGACGATTTGTGCAGTGTTTTGGATTTGACATACCTTGAAATAAAGTGATACTTTCGGAACATTGCGTGACGTTTAGCATTGCCTTTTGAAATTCACCATACATAATTCCATTTCAACTTGTTACAAGGGATATGACCCATAAAAAAGAGGGAAATATAAATAGCAAAGACGGTTTATAACTCCTGGGACAAAAAAAGAGCAGCAAACAATGCCGTACTCTGATTTTAGGAACTCCGCGGAGGAGTGGCCACGAGTAACCACGAGTAACCATAATTAACAAGTAGAATAATTACATTATCTTTTTATAATAATCTTGTGGTTACTCGTGGTTACTCGTGGTTACTCGTGGTAAATGAGAAAATATTGTTTCTTTACTCCCAAAAACATTCATTTCCCAGCAAAACCAGCTCTGCAAAGCATCTGCGACAAGGTGGAAAGTCTTTTTGCACCGACATAGCAATTTGAGCGTGGAAAGTAAATGTGTTCCCCGGCTGTAACAGCCACCATCTCTGTTTCGCGTTCATCTGCGACACCACTTCAACCAACAAAATCGGCTTCTTCTGATGAATTGGAGTTAGAGCCATAACCCTTTAACAAATCCATGCTTTAACGCTACTCACAAATAGCGTATTAAAGAAGGCAAAAGTGAAGAGGTCCTTTCGCTTACGTCACAATCTTCGCTTCGCACAGGACAACGCATTTTTCACACTCGAAAACGAGAATAATAAACTATCCGCAATTTTTTAGACCTGTAAAAAGTCTTTCACTCATGTGGTCATATTGACGGACAGACTGGACTATAGGTGCCCGTATAAAGGGTATAAAGGAAGTTTTCTGAAACAGACAATCGGCGACAAAATTAGTTGAGACAGTTGCTAACAGAGCACACTGGCAACGACACATTCATTGTTTGCAAAGAAAACTTGTTCAGAAAGTACGTTTCGGGGATACCCCTCCCTCCCCCACCCTAATCAATGTTGTACCGCTGTCGACAAGGCTCGTAGAAAACAGAAAAACACAACATTGTCCCGGGGGTGCGGGGGAGGGGGCCATTTGCGCCGCTGAGCTTGCAATCGACTCTAAAGGATAAGAGTGTCTCAACAATTTTGACGCCGATTGTCTGTATGAAAAAACTTTGTATGAAGTGTAATGACGACTTCTGATAAGCGTTTTTTTGCATTAATATATGAAATATACACATTTCAATAGCGTTTATGCGTTTTCATGTCATATAGGAATCAGAACATATATTAAATCACCTTTTTCTTTATTACGGTGATGTAGCGGTGACTGGTATGATTGCAGACATTTCAGTGTCGAACATAGTTTTCACACAGAACATTTCTAACGAGGTAAGGGCATGTATACGCTTGCCATAAGGGCATGTATACGCTTGCCATCTATTTGAGAAGGGCGGAAAGTGAATGATATTGTCAGGGGAAGTGATATCTCACGGGCTTCGATATACCGCATTCTAAAAAAAGAGAAATTTTAACGCAAGTAATCACTACCGAGAACGTCAATTACAACGGCCAAAATGTGGATGTCGAACGCGCAGCGAAGTTAAGTTCACGCCACAAACGCTTATTATTGAGAGAAAGGACATCGTACTAAATAATGACAATTTCAAGACGATTTGTGCAGTGTTTTGGATTTGACATACCTTGAAATAAAGTGATACTTTCGGAACATTGCGTGACGTTTAGCATTGCCTTTTGAAATTCACCATACATAATTCCATTTCAACTTGTTACAAGGGATATGACCCATAAAAAAGAGGGAAATATAAATAGCAAAGACAGTTTATAACTCCTGGGACAAAAAAAGAGCAGCAAACAATGCCGTACTCTGATTTTAGGAACTCCGCGGAGGAGTGGCCACGAGTAACCACGAGTAACCATAATTAACAAGTAGAATAATTACATTATCTTTTTATAATAATCTTGTGGTTACTCGTGGTTACTCGTGGTTACTCGTGGTAAATGAGAAAATATTGTTTCTTTACTCCCAAAAACATTCATTTCCCAGCAAAACCAGCTCTGCAAAGCATCTGCGACAAGGTGGAAAGTCTTTTTGCACCGACATAGCAATTTGAGCGTGGAAAGTAAATGTGTTCCCCGGCTGTAACAGCCACCATCTCTGTTTCGCGTTCATCTGCGACACCACTTCAACCAACAAAATCGGCTTCTTCTGATGAATTGGAGTTAGAGGCATAACCCTTTAACAAATCCATGCTTTAACGCTACTCACAAATAGCGTATTAAAGAAGGCAAAAGTGAAGAGGTCCTTTCGCTTACGTCACAATCTTCGCTTCGCACAGGACAACGCATTTTTCACACTCGAAAACGAGAATAATAAACTATCCGCAATTTTTTAGACCTGTAAAAAGTCTTTCACTCATGTGGTCATATTGACGGACAGACTGGACTATAGGTGCCCGTATAAAGGGTATAAAGGAAGTTTTCTGAAACAGACAATCGGCGACAAAATTAGTTGAGACAGTTGCTAACAGAGCACACTGGCAACGACACATTCATTGTTTGCAAAGAAAACTTGTTCAGAAAGTACGTTTCGGGGATACCCCTCCCTCCCCCACCCTAATCAATGTTGTACCGCTGTCGACAAGGCTCGTAGAAAACAGAAAAACACAACATTGTCCCGGGGGTGCGGGGGAGGGGGCCATTTGCGCCGCTGAGCTTGCAATCGACTCTAAAGGATAAGAGTGTCTCAACAATTTTGACGCCGATTGTCTGTATGAAAAAACTATGTATGAAGTGTAATGACGACTTCTGATAAGCGTTTTTTTGCATTAATATATGAAATATACACATTTCAATAGCGTTTATGCGTTTTCATGTCATATAGGAATCAGAACATATATTAAATCACCTTTTTCTTTATTACGGTGATGTAGCGGTGACTGGTATGATTGCAGACATTTCAGTGTCGAACATAGTTTTCACACAGAACATTTCTAACGAGGTAAGGGCATGTATACGCTTGCCATAAGGGCATGTATACGCTTGCCATCTATTTGAGAAGGGCGGAAAGTGAATGATATTGTCAGGGGAAGTGATATCTCACGGGCTTCGATATACCGCATTCTAAAAAAAGAGAAATTTTAACGCAAGTAATCACTACCGAGAACGTCAATTACAACGGCCAAAATGTGGATGTCGAACGCGCAGCGAAGTTAAGTTCACGCCACAAACGCTTATTATTGAGAGAAAGGACATCGTACTAAATAATGACAATTTCAAGACGATTTGTGCAGTGTTTTGGATTTGACATACCTTGAAATAAAGTGATACTTTCGGAACATTGCGTGACGTTTAGCATTGCCTTTTGAAATTCACCATACATAATTCCATTTCAACTTGTTACAAGGGATATGACCCATAAAAAAGAGGGAAATATAAATAGCAAAGACAGTTTATAACTCCTGGGACAAAAAAAGAGCAGCAAACAATGCCGTACTCTGATTTTAGGAACTCCGCGGAGGAGTGGCCACGAGTAACCACGAGTAACCATAATTAACAAGTAGAATAATTACATTATCTTTTTATAATAATCTTGTGGTTACTCGTGGTTACTCGTGGTTACTCGTGGTAAATGAGAAAATATTGTTTCTTTACTCCCAAAAACATTCATTTCCCAGCAAAACCAGCTCTGCAAAGCATCTGCGACAAGGTGGAAAGTCTTTTTGCACCGACATAGCAATTTGAGCGTGGAAAGTAAATGTGTTCCCCGGCTGTAACAGCCACCATCTCTGTTTCGCGTTCATCTGCGACACCACTTCAACCAACAAAATCGGCTTCTTCTGATAAATTGGAGTTAGAGGCATAACCCTTTAACAAATCCATGCTTTAACGCTACTCACAAATAGCGTATTAAAGAAGGCAAAAGTGAACAGGTCCTTTCGCTTACGTCACAATCTTCGCTTCGCACAGGACAACGCATTTTTCACACTCGAAAACGAGAATAATAAACTATCCGCAATTTTTTAGACCTGTAAAAAGTCTTTCACTCATGTGGTCATATTGACGGACAGACTGGACTATAGGTGCCCGTATAAAGGGTATAAAGAAAGTTTTCTGAAACAGACATGTCTGTATGAAAAAACTTTGTATGAAGTGTAATGACGACTTCTGATAAGCGTTTTTTTGCATTAATATATGAAATATACACATTTCAATAGCGTTTATGCGTTTTCATGTCATATAGGAATCAGAACATATATTAAATCACCTTTTTCTTTATTACGGTGATGTAGCGGTGACTGGTATGATTGCAGACATTTCAGTGTCGAACATAGTTTTCACACAGAACATTTCTAACGAGGTAAGGGCATGTATACGCTTGCCATAAGGGCATGTATACGCTTGCCATCTATTTGAGAAGGGCGGAAAGTGAATGATATTGTCAGGGGAAGTGATATCTCACGGGCTTCGATATACCGCATTCTAAAAAAAGAGAAATTTTAACGCAAGTAATCACTACCGAGAACGTCAATTACAACGGCCAAAATGTGGATGTCGAACGCGCAGCGAAGTTAAGTTCACGCCACAAACGCTTATTATTGAGAGAAAGGACATCGTACTAAATAATGACAATTTCAAGACGATTTGTGCAGTGTTTTGGATTTGACATACCTTGAAATAAAGTGATACTTTCGGAACATTGCGTGACGTTTAGCATTGCCTTTTGAAATTCACCATACATAATTCCATTTCAACTTGTTACAAGGGATATGACCCATAAAAAAGAGGGAAATATAAATAGCAAAGACAGTTTATAACTCCTGGGACAAAAAAAGAGCAGCAAACAATGCCGTACTCTGATTTTAGGAACTCCGCGGAGGAGTGGCCACGAGTAAACACGAGTAACCATAATTAACAAGTAGAATAATTACATTATCTTTTTATAATAATCTTGTGGTTACTCGTGGTTACTCGTGGTTACTCGTGGTAAATGAGAAAATATTGTTTCTTTACTCCCAAAAACATTCATTTCCCAGCAAAACCAGCTCTGCAAAGCATCTGCGACAAGGTGGAAAGTCTTTTTGCACCGACATAGCAATTTGAGCGTGGAAAGTAAATGTGTTCCCCGGCTGTAACAGCCACCATCTCTGTTTCGCGTTCATCTGCGACACCACTTCAACCAACAAAATCGGCTTCTTCTGATGAATTGGAGTTAGAGGCATAACCCTTTAACAAATCCATGCTTTAACGCTACTCACAAATAGCGTATTAAAGAAGGCAAAAGTGAAGAGGTCCTTTCGCTTACGTCACAATCTTCGCTTCGCACAGGACAACGCATTTTTCACACTCGAAAACGAGAATAATAAACTATCCGCAATTTTTTAGACCTGTAAAAAGTCTTTCACTCATGTGGTCATATTGACGGACAGACTGGACTATAGGTGCCCGTATAAAGGGTATAAAGGAAGTTTTCTGAAACAGACAATCGGCGACAAAATTAGTTGAGACAGTTGCTAACAGAGCACACTGGCAACGACACATTCATTGTTTGCAAAGAAAACTTGTTCAGAAAGTACGTTTCGGGGATACCCCTCCCTCCCCCACCCTAATCAATGTTGTACCGCTGTCGACAAGGCTCGTAGAAAACAGAAAAACACAACATTGTCCCGGGGGTGCGGGGGAGGGGGCCATTTGCGCCGCTGAGCTTGCAATCGACTCTAAAGGATAAGAGTGTCTCAACAATTTTGACGCCGATTGTCTGTATGAAAAAACTTTGTATGAAGTGTAATGACGACTTCTGATAAGCGTTTTTTTGCATTAATATATGAAATATACACATTTCAATAGCGTTTATGCGTTTACATGTCATATAGGAATCAGAACATATATTAAATCACCTTTTTCTTTATTACGGTGATGTAGCGGTGACTGGTATGATTGCAGACATTTCAGTGTCGAACATAGTTTTCACACAGAACATTTCTAACGAGGTAAGGGCATGTATACGCTTGCCATAAGGGCATGTATACGCTTGCCATCTATTTGAGAAGGGCGGAAAGTGAATGATATTGTCAGGGGAAGTGATATCTCACGGGCTTCGATATACCGCATTCTAAAAAAAGAGAAATTTTAACGCAAGTAATCACTACCGAGAACGTCAATTACAACGGCCAAAATGTGGATGTCGAACGCGCAGCGAAGTTAAGTTCACGCCACAAACGCTTATTATTGAGAGAAAGGACATCGTACTAAATAATGACAATTTCAAGACGATTTGTGCAGTGTTTTGGATTTGACATACCTTGAAATAAAGTGATACTTTCGGAACATTGCGTGACGTTTAGCATTCCCTTTTGAAATTCACCATACATAATTCCATTTCAACTTGTTACAAGGGATATGACCCATAAAAAAGAGGGAAATATAAATAGCAAAGACAGTTTATAACTCCTGGGACAAAAAAAGAGCAGCAAACAATGCCGTACTCTGATTTTAGGAACTCCGCGGAGGAGTGGCCACGAGTAACCACGAGTAACCATAATTAACAAGTAGAATAATTACATTATCTTTTTATAATAATCTTGTGGTTACTCGTGGTTACTCGTGGTTACTCGTGGTAAATGAGAAAATATTGTTTCTTTACTCCCAAAAACATTCATTTCCCAGCAAAACCAGCTCTGCAAAGCATCTGCGACAAGGTGGAAAGTCTTTTTGCACCGACATAGCAATTTGAGCGTGGAAAGTAAATGTGTTCCCCGGCTGTAACAGCCACCATCTCTGTTTCGCGTTCATCTGCGACACCACTTCAACCAACAAAATCGGCTTCTTCTGATGAATTGGAGTTAGAGGCATAACCCTTTAACAAATCCATGCTTTAACGCTACTCACAAATAGCGTATTAAAGAAGGCAAAAGTGAAGAGGTCCTTTCGCTTACGTCACAATCTTCGCTTCGCACAGGACAACGCATTTTTCACACTCGAAAACGAGAATAATAAACTATCCGCAATTTTTTAGACCTGTAAAAAGTCTTTCACTCATGTGGTCATATTGACGGACAGACTGGACTATAGGTGCCCGTATAAAGGGTATAAAGGAAGTTTTCTGAAACAGAAAATCGGCGACAAAATTAGTTGAGACAGTTGCTAACAGAGCACACTGGCAACGACACATTCATTGTTTGCAAAGAAAACTTGTTCAGAAAGTACGTTTCGGGGATACCCCTCCCTCCCCCACCCTAATCAATGTTGTACCGCTGTCGACAAGGCTCGTAGAAAACAGAAAAACACAACATTGTCCCGGGGGTGCGGGGGAGGGGGCCATTTGCGCCGCTGAGCTTGCAATCGACTCTAAAGGATAAGTGTCTCAACAATTTTGATGCCGATTGTCTGTATGAAAAAACTTTGTATGAAGTGTAATGACGACTTCTGATAAGCGTTTTTTTGCATTAATATATGAAATATACACATTTCAATAGCGTTTATGCGTTTTCATGTCATATAGGAATCAGAACATATATTAAATCACCTTTTTCTTTATTACGGTGAAGTAGCGGTGACTGGTATGATTGCAGACATTTCAGTGTCGAACATAGTTTTCACACAGAACATTTCTAACGAGGTAAGGGCATGTATACGCTTGCCATAAGGGCATGTATACGCTTGCCATCTATTTGAGAAGGGCGGAAAGTGAATGATATTGTCAGGGGAAGTGATATCTCACGGGCTTCGATATACCGCATTCTAAAAAAAGAGAAATTTTAACGCAAGTAATCACTACCGAGAACGTCAATTACAACGGCCAAAATGTGGATGTCGAACGCGCAGCGAAGTTAAGTTCACGCCACAAACGCTTATTATTGAGAGAAAGGACATCGTACTAAATAATGACAATTTCAAGACGATTTGTGCAGTGTTTTGGATTTGACATACCTTGAAATAAAGTGATACTTTCGGAACATTGCGTGACGTTTAGCATTGCCTTTTGAAATTCACCATACATAATTCCATTTCAACTTGTTACAAGGGATATGACCCATAAAAAAGAGGGAAATATAAATAGCAAAGACAGTTTATAACTCCTGGGACAAAAAAAGAGCAGCAAACAATGCCGTACTCTGATTTTAGGAACTCCGCGGAGGAGTGGCCACGAGTAACCACGAGTAACCATAATTAACAAGTAGAATAATTACATTATCTTTTTATAATAATCTTGTGGTTACTCGTGGTTACTCGTGGTTACTCGTGGTAAATGAGAAAATATTGTTTCTTTACTCCCAAAAACATTCATTTCCCAGCAAAACCAGCTCTGCAAAGCATCTGCGACAAGGTGGAAAGTCTTTTTGCACCGACATAGCAATTTGAGCGTGGAAAGTAAATGTGTTCCCCGGCTGTAACAGCCACCATCTCTGTTTCGCGTTCATCTGCGACACCACTTCAACCAACAAAATCGGCTTCTTCTGATGAATTGGAGTTAGAGGCATAACCCTTTAACAAATCCATGCTTTAACGCTACTCACAAATAGCGTATTAAAGAAGGCAAAAGTGAACAGGTCCTTTCGCTTACGTCACAATCTTCGCTTCGCACAGGACAACGCATTTTTCACACTCGAAAACGAGAATAATAAACTATCCGCAATTTTTTAGACCTGTAAAAAGTCTTTCACTCATGTGGTCATATTGACGGACAGACTGGACTATAGGTGCCCGTATAAAGGGTATAAAGGAAGTTTTCTGAAACAGACAATCGGCGACAAAATTAGTTGAGACAGTTGCTAACAGAGCACACTGGCAACGACACATTCATTGTTTGCAAAGAAAACTTGTTCAGAAAGTACGTTTCGGGGATACCCCTCCCTCCCCCACCCTAATCAATGTTGTACCGCTGTCGACAAGGCTCGTAGAAAACAGAAAAACACAACATTGTCCCGGGGGTGCGGGGGAGGGGGCCATTTGCGCCGCTGAGCTTGCAATCGACTCTAAAGGATAAGTGTCTCAACAATTTTGATGCCGATTGTCTGTATGAAAAAACTTTGTATGAAGTGTAATGACGACTTCTGATAAGCGTTTTTTTGCATTAATATATGAAATATACACATTTCAATAGCGTTTATGCGTTTTCATGTCATATAGGAATCAGAACATATATTAAATCACCTTTTTCTTTATTACGGTGAAGTAGCGGTGACTGGTATGATTGCAGACATTTCAGTGTCGAACATAGTTTTCACACAGAACATTTCTAACGAGGTAAGGGCATGTATACGCTTGCCATAAGGGCATGTATACGCTTGCCATCTATTTGAGAAGGGCGGAAAGTGAATGATATTGTCAGGGGAAGTGATATCTCACGGGCTTCGATATACCGCATTCTAAAAAAAGAGAAATTTTAACGCAAGTAATCACTACCGAGAACGTCAATTACAACGGCCAAAATGTGGATGTCGAACGCGCAGCGAAGTTAAGTTCACGCCACAAACGCTTATTATTGAGAGAAAGGACATCGTACTAAATAATGACAATTTCAAGACGATTTGTGCAGTGTTTTGGATTTGACATACCTTGAAATAAAGTGATACTTTCGGAACATTGCGTGACGTTTAGCATTGCCTTTTGAAATTCACCATACATAATTCCATTTCAACTTGTTACAAGGGATATGACCCATAAAAAAGAGGGAAATATAAATAGCAAAGACAGTTTATAACTCCTGGGACAAAAAAAGAGCAGCAAACAATGCCGTACTCTGATTTTAGGAACTCCGCGGAGGAGTGGCCACGAGTAACCACGAGTAACCATAATTAACAAGTAGAATAATTACATTATCTTTTTATAATAATCTTGTGGTTACTCGTGGTTACTCGTGGTTACTCGTGGTAAATGAGAAAATATTGTTTCTTTACTCCCAAAAACATTCATTTCCCAGCAAAACCAGCTCTGCAAAGCATCTGCGACAAGGTGGAAAGTCTTTTTGCACCGACATAGCAATTTGAGCGTGGAAAGTAAATGTGTTCCCCGGCTGTAACAGCCACCATCTCTGTTTCGCGTTCATCTGCGACACCACTTCAACCAACAAAATCGGCTTCTTCTGATGAATTGGAGTTAGAGGCATAACCCTTTAACAAATCCATGCTTTAACGCTACTCACAAATAGCGTATTAAAGAAGGCAAAAGTGAAGAGGTCCTTTCGCTTACGTCACAATCTTCGCTTCGCACAGGACAACGCATTTTTCACACTCGAAAACGAGAATAATAAACTATCCGCAATTTTTTAGACCTGTAAAAAGTCTTTCACTCATGTGGTCATATTGACGGACAGACTGGACTATAGGTGCCCGTATAAAGGGTATAAAGGAAGTTTTCTGAAACAGACAATCGGCGACAAAATTAGTTGAGACAGTTGCTAACAGAGCACACTGGCAACGACACATTCATTGTTTGCAAAGAAAACTTGTTCAGAAAGTACGTTTCGGGGATACCCCTCCCTCCCCCACCCTAATCAATGTTGTACCGCTGTCGACAAGGCTCGTAGAAAACAGAAAAACACAACATTGTCCCGGGGGTGCGGGGGAGGGGGCCATTTGCGCCGCTGAGCTTGCAATCGACTCTAAAGGATAAGAGTGTCTCAACAATTTTGACGCCGATTGTCTGTATGAAAAAACTTTGTATGAAGTGTAATGACGACTTCTGATAAGCGTTTTTTTGCATTAATATATGAAATATAACATTTCAATAGCGTTTATGCGTTTTCATGTCATATAGGAATCAGAACATATATTAAATCACCTTTTTCTTTATTACGGTGATGTAGCGGTGACTGGTATGATTGCAGACATTTCAGTGTCGAACATAGTTTTCACACAGAACATTTCTAACGAGGTAAGGGCATGTATACGCTTGCCATAAGGGCATGTATACGCTTGCCATCTATTTGAGAAGGGCGGAAAGTGAATGATATTGTCAGGGGAAGTGATATCTCACGGGCTTCGATATACCGCATTCTAAAAAAAGAGAAATTTTAACGCAAGTAATCACTACCGAGAACGTCAATTACAACGGCCAAAATGTGGATGTCGAACGCGCAGCGAAGTTAAGTTCACGCCACAAACGCTTATTATTGAGAGAAAGGACATCGTACTAAATAATGACAATTTCAAGACGATTTGTGCAGTGTTTTGGATTTGACATACCTTGAAATAAAGTGATACTTTCGGAACATTGCGTGACGTTTAGCATTCCCTTTTGAAATTCACCATACATAATTCCATTTCAACTTGTTACAAGGGATATGACCCATAAAAAAGAGGGAAATATAAATAGCAAAGACAGTTTATAACTCCTGGGACAAAAAAAGAGCAGCAAACAATGCCGTACTCTGATTTTAGGAACTCCGCGGAGGAGTGGCCACGAGTAACCACGAGTAACCATAATTAACAAGTAGAATAATTACATTATCTTTTTATAATAATCTTGTGGTTACTCGTGGTTACTCGTGGTTACTCGTGGTAAATGAGAAAATATTGTTTCTTTACTCCCAAAAACATTCATTTCCCAGCAAAACCAGCTCTGCAAAGCATCTGCGACAAGGTGGAAAGTCTTTTTGCACCGACATAGCAATTTGAGCGTGGAAAGTAAATGTGTTCCCCGGCTGTAACAGCCACCATCTCTGTTTCGCGTTCATCTGCGACACCACTTCAACCAACAAAATCGGCTTCTTCTGATGAATTGGAGTTAGAGGCATAACCCTTTAACAAATCCATGCTTTAACGCTACTCACAAATAGCGTATTAAAGAAGGCAAAAGTGAACAGGTCCTTTCGCTTACGTCACAATCTTCGCTTCGCACAGGACAACGCATTTTTCACACTCGAAAACGAGAATAATAAACTATCCGCAATTTTTTAGACCTGTAAAAAGTCTTTCACTCATGTGGTCATATTGACGGACAGACTGGACTATAGGTGCCCGTATAAAGGGTATAAAGGAAGTTTTCTGAAACAGACAATCGGCGACAAAATTAGTTGAGACAGTTGCTAACAGAGCACACTGGCAACGACACATTCATTGTTTGCAAAGAAAACTTGTTCAGAAAGTACGTTTCGGGGATACCCCTCCCTCCCCCACCCTAATCAATGTTGTACCGCTGTCGACAAGGCTCGTAGAAAACAGAAAAACACAACATTGTCCCGGGGGTGCGGGGGAGGGGGCCATTTGCGCCGCTGAGCTTGCAATCGACTCTAAAGGATAAGAGTGTCTCAACAATTTTGACGCCGATTGTCTGTATGAAAAAACTTTGTATGAAGTGTAATGACGACTTCTGATAAGCGTTTTTTTGCATTAATATATGAAATATACACATTTCAATAGCGTTTATGCGTTTCATGTCATATAGGAATCAGAACATATATTAAATCACCTTTTTCTTTATTACGGTGATGTAGCAGTGACTGGTATGATTGCAGACATTTCAGTGTCGAACATAGTTTTCACACAGAACATTTCTAACGAGGTAAGGGCATGTATACGCTTGCCATAAGGGCATGTATACGCTTGCCATCTATTTGAGAAGGGCGGAAAGTGAATGATATTGTCAGGGGAAGTGATATCTCACGGGCTTCGATATACCGCATTCTAAAAAAAGAGAAATTTTAACGCAAGTAATCACTACCGAGAACGTCAATTACAACGGCCAAAATGTGGATGTCGAACGCGCAGCGAAGTTAAGTTCACGCCACAAACGCTTATTATTGAGAGAAAGGACATCGTACTAAATAATGACAATTTCAAGACGATTTGTGCAGTGTTTTGGATTTGACATACCTTGAAATAAAGTGATACTTTCGGAACATTGCGTGACGTTTAGCATTGCCTTTTGAAATTCACCATACATAATTCCATTTCAACTTGTTACAAGGGATATGACCCATAAAAAAGAGGGAAATATAAATAGCAAAGACAGTTTATAACTCCTGGGACAAAAAAAGAGCAGCAAACAATGCCGTACTCTGATTTTAGGAACTCCGCGGAGGAGTGGCCACGAGTAACCACGAGTAACCATAATTAACAAGTAGAATAATTACATTATCTTTTTATAATAATCTTGTGGTTACTCGTGGTTACTCGTGGTTACTCGTGGTAAATGAGAAAATATCGTTTCTTTACTCCCAAAAACATTCATTTCCCAGCAAAACCAGCTCTGCAAAGCATCTGCGACAAGGTGGAAAGTCTTTTTGCACCGACATAGCAATTTGAGCGTGGAAAGTAAATGTGTTCCCGGCTGTAACAGCCACCATCTCTGTTTCGCGTTCATCTGCGACACCACTTCAACCAACAAAATCGGCTTCTTCTGATGAATTGGAGTTAGAGGCATAACCCTTTAACAAATCCATGCTTTAACGCTACTCACAAATAGCGTATTAAAGAAGGCAAAAGTGAACAGGTCCTTTCGCTTACGTCACAATCTTCGCTTCGCACAGGACAACGCATTTTTCACACTCGAAAACGAGAATAATAAACTATCCGCAATTTTTTAGACCTGTAAAAAGTCTTTCACTCATGTGGTCATATTGACGGACAGACTGGACTATAGGTGCCCGTATAAAGGGTATAAAGGAAGTTTTCTGAAACAGACAATCGGCGACAAAATTAGTTGAGACAGTTGCTAACAGAGCACACTGGCAACGACACATTCATTGTTTGCAAAGAAAACTTGTTCAGAAAGTACGTTTCGGGGATACCCCTCCCTCCCCCACCCTAATCAATGTTGTACCGCTGTCGACAAGGCTCGTAGAAAACAGAAAAACACAACATTGTCCCGGGGGTGCGGGGGAGGGGGCCATTTGCGCCGCTGAGCTTGCAATCGACTCTAAAGGATAAGAGTGTCTCAACAATTTTGACGCCGATTGTCTGTATGAAAAAACTTTGTATGAAGTGTAATGACGACTTCTGATAAGCGTTTTTTTGCATTAATATATGAAATATACACATTTCAATAGCGTTTATGCGTTTTCATGTCATATAGGAATCAGAACATATATTAAATCACCTTTTTCTTTATTACGGTGATGTAGCAGTGACTGGTATGATTGCAGACATCTCAGTGTCGAACATAGTTTTCACACAGAACATTTCTAACGAGGTAAGGGCATGTATACGCTTGCCATAAGGGCATGTATACGCTTGCCATCTATTTGAGAAGGGCGGAAAGTGAATGATATTGTCAGGGGAAGTGATATCTCACGGGCTTCGATATACCGCATTCTAAAAAAAGAGAAATTTTAACGCAAGTAATCACTACCGAGAACGTCAATTACAACGGCCAAAATGTGGATGTCGAACGCGCAGCCAAGTTAAGTTCACGCCACAAACGCTTATTATTGAGAGAAAGGACATCGTACTAAATAATGACAATTTCAAGACGATTTGTGCAGTGTTTTGGATTTGACATACCTTGAAATAAAGTGATACTTTCGGAACATTGCGTGACGTTTAGAATGTCCTTTTGAAATTCACCATACATAATTCCATTTCAACTTGTTACAAGGGATATGACCCATAAAAAAGAGGGAAATATAAATAGCAAAGACAGTTTATAACTCCTGGGACAAAAAAAGAGCAGCAAACAATGCCGTACTCTGATTTTAGGAACTCCGCGGAGGAGTGGCCACGAGTAACCACGAGTAACCATAATTAACAAGTAGAATAATTACATTATCTTTTTATAATAATCTTGTGGTTACTCGTGGTTACTCGTGGTTACTCGTGGTAAATGAGAAAATATTGTTTCTTTACTCCCAAAAACATTCATTTCCCAGCAAAACCAGCTCTGCAAAGCATCTGCGACAAGGTGGAAAGTCTTTTTGCACCGACATAGCAATTTGAGCGTGGAAAGTAAATGTGTTCCCCGGCTGTAACAGCCACCATCTCTGTTTCGCGTTCATCTGCGACACCACTTCAACCAACAAAATCGGCTTCTTCTGATGAATTGGAGTTAGAGGCATAACCCTTTAACAAATCCATGCTTTAACGCTACTCACAAATAGCGTATTAAAGAAGGCAAAAGTGAACAGGTCCTTTCGCTTACGTCACAATCTTCGCTTCGCACAGGACAAACGCATTTTTCACACTCGAAAACGAGAATAATAAACTATCCGCAATTTTTTAGACCTGTAAAAAGTCTTTCACTCATGTGGTCATATTGACGGACAGACTGGACTATAGGTGCCCGTATTAAGGGTATAAAGGAAGTTTTCTGAAACAGACAATCGGCGACAAAATTAGTTGAGACAGTTTCTAACAGAGCACACTGGCAACGACACATTCATTGTTTGCAAAGAAAACTTGTCCAGAAAGTACGTTTCGGGGATACCCCTCCCTCCCCCACCCTAATCAATGTTGTACCGCTGTCGACAAGGCTCGTAGAAAAAAGGAAAAACACAACATTGTCCCGGGGTGCGGGGGAGGGGGCCATTTGCGCCGCTGAGCTTGCAATCGACTCTAAAGGATAAGAGTGTCTCAACAATTTTGACGCCGATTGTCTGTATGAAAACTTTGTATGAAGTGTATGACGACTTGCTGATAAGCGTTTTTTTGCATTAATATATGAAATATACACATTTCAATAGCGTTTATGCGTTTTCATGTCATATAGGAATCAGAACATATATTAAATCACCTTTTTCTTTATTACGGTGATGTAGCAGTGACTGGTATGATTGCAGACATTTCAGTGTCGAACATAGTTTTCACACAGAACATTTCTAACGAGGTAAGGGCATGTATACGCTTGCCATAAGGGCAGTATACGCTTGCCATCTATTTGAGAAGGCGGAAAGTGAATGATATTGTCAGGGGAAGTGATATCTCACGGGCTTCGATATACCGCATTCTAAAAAAAGAGAAATTTTAACGCAAGTAATCACTACCGAGAACGTCAATTACAACGGCCAAAAATGTGGATGTCGAACGCGCAGCGAAGTTAAGTTCACGCCACAAACGCTTATTATTGAGAGAAAGGACATCGTACTAAATAATGACAATTTCAAGACGATTTGTGCAGTGTTTTGGATTTGACATACCTTGAAATAAAGTGATACTTTCGGAACATTGCGTGACGTTTAGCATTCCCTTTTGAAATTCACCATACATAATTCCATTTCAACTTGTTACAAGGGATATGACCCATAAAAAAGAGGGAAATATAAATAGGGCAAAAAGACAGTTTATAACTCCTGGGACAAAAAAGAGCAGCAAACAAAGCCGTACTCTGATTTTAGGAACTCCGCGGAGGAGTGGCCACGAGTAACCACGAGTAACCAGATTAACAAGTAGAATAATTACCTTATCTTTTTATAATAATCTTGTGGTTACTCGTGGTTACTCGTGGTTACTCGTGGTACCGATGAGAAAATATTGTTTCTTTACTCCCAAAAACATTCATTTCCCAGCAAAACCAGCTCTTGCAAAGTCCATCTGCCGACAAGGTGGAACGTCTTGTTGCACCGACATAGCAATTTGAGCGTGGAAAGTAAATGTGTTCCCCCGGCTGTAACAGCCACCACTCTGTTTTCGCGTTTCTCTGCGACACCACTTTCAACCAACAAAAATCGGCTTCTTCTTTGTTTCCCTGATATGGAGTCTAGAGGCATAACCCTTTAACAAATCCATTCTTTAACGCTACTCAACACATATCGTATTAAAGAATGCAAAAGTGAACAGGTCCTTTGCGCTTACGTCACAATCTTCGCTTCGCACAGGACAACGCATTTTTCACACTCGAAAACGAGAATAATAAACTAGCCGCAATTTTTTAGACCTGTAAAAAGTCTTTCACTCATGTGGTCATATTGACGGACTTACTGGACTATAGGTGCCCGGAAATGGTATAAAGGAAGTTTTCGGAAACAGACAATCGGCGACAAAATT
>NC_090877.1:50226473-50228684 GCF_036669935.1 Montipora foliosa | reverse complement strand
ACTGCTGCATTTTTGAGACAAAAGGCCTGCCACCTTTCTTATTCTATGGCATTCATAACGCAGGTTAAAATCGCCACCCAACACAAGGTTTTCATTTGCATACGAAGCTAACACAGAGCTGGACAGATCCCTTAGGAAAAGAATCTGTTGAGAAGGCTCATTGTTGCATAAATATTCACAAAGACTATGTTTGTTTCATCAATTGATGTTTCTACGAGGATGTATCTTTCATTTTTATCGGCTAAGGTTTTGTTAATTGCGACATTGATTTGGTTTAAACAAGACCATTACTCCTTTACTGTGAGTTGTACCGTGGCAAGCTACAACTTTCCCTCCCCACTCGCTTCCCATTGTTTTATAGTTTCCGTTGAAGAATAATTTATTGGAGGAAAATAATGTCCGATCGTTGCAGGTGCAGCCATCGAAAAACCTGTCTTCTTTTTGTAGATCTGTTTAGCCCTCTAACATTCAGTGTCACAAGCTTATATGACATATTTATTGCTCAATTATAAAGTAAAGTAGTTTTCCTTGCCCGTGTGGCACACTCCGTAGACTGAAGTATAAATTTATCTGGCCTGGGTCGCTTTCCCCTTTAGGGAAGAGAAGCAAAACCGACTGCGCAAAAATTAAAGCGAAACAAAAAAGAAAGCAAAAACACAAAAGGTACGAACAAAAACTCCATGACTTACCTCTGAATTTGCGCGGCGTTGACTGAATGCCCATCGAGTGAATTTGGTTTGTAAAGCACACTACTGGCCCCTAAAATATGGCCGTGAATAACAACATAAAAGTTCCGAGCTAATTTATACGTCCATTAAATGCCCGTAGAGCGGGAAAGCACTTGTTTCAGGGCCGCGGTAAAGCGACCCATCTATAATTAGCCTTTCTACCTTGAAAAACGCTCCCTGTTAACGTGTATTTCAATGTAGAGTTAAAACTTGGAGATCGCCGAAATTAGGCAAGTTCAGAGAGCTATAAATATTCCATGAAGAAGGGGCCGCAAAGGTTTCTCCCATAATGACATTATGTATGGTACATACTTTCCAGCTGTGTTGGTTTGATCGAAAAAGACCGCCTCACTTTTTCATAAATAGAGTTTGAGGTTGATAGGTGTTGACGTGTCTGTTCAGGCTGTATGATAAGGGTGCCTTAAAGTCTCGCTGGCAGCTTCATTCAATCTCGATGTCATGTGTATTCAAAAGACATAAAGTAAACTGGCCTTCGTGTTTGTTTTGTACTGGCTTCGTTAGTTTTTGGTAAATTGATCTTCAAAGTTGGGTCAAATTGAAGCCTCGATATAGGGCGCCAGGAGCGTTCGAGTGGGTGAACCAAAAATTCCTCAAAACTCAAATAATTTAAAAGATCCGATCTAGCGGATTGTGGTTTTTGTAAAAGCACATAAAAGTCTTGCAACACACAAGCAATGAACGAAATCTGTTTTTCAAACCAGATCAACCGGACCGCTTTTACGCAGACAGCCATATAAATTCGCACCCCAGAACGATGTCAAGCTTGTGCAAATCGATAAGTGCCAGAAATTCAGTTGTTTTAGTTGAGCTCCTTATGCCATTATAATTCAGTGAAATGATCTTCAGCTTCCTTATCATTTGTTTGTGAGAACGAGAAATCAGGGTGGGGCCGGTGAAACAGAGACCCCATGGGAGGAGAGAAACTCTGGTCCGGCGCTGATGCCGTTGTAGGGTTTCCAGATCCAAGGTTCTGGTAATTGTTATTACTGGTAGAGCTATCCAAAGTGTCGAGAAGAAATGTTGAAAAGTTAGGAAAGGCACAAAAGTTACATATCCACACAAGTTTAGAATCATGGCCAAAGTTATCCTAAGATTGAGCAGACATTGCGGTACATTTGATGTGAAACCAATAATGACGGAGGCAGTGTGGCCCAGTGGTTAGGGCACTTGCTTTGAGATCCGGAGACCCGCTCTGACCACTCGTTGAATTTGATCCTGATAGTCCCTGGTTCAACTTCCCAACTGCACTTGTAAATAACCAACCGGTTTGCCTCCAGCCAGTTGGGATTCTTAACAATTGTTGTTGTTGGTGTTGTTGTTATGTTCTGTCGTTTCGTTGTGTTTCACTGGCCCTGAAAAGTCCCCTATGGGGAGCGGTCAATTAAGTATGTATTGTATTGTATTGTATTGATGACATTCCTCGCATTTAATTGCATTTTGATTAGATTTTACAGCCTTGTTA
>NC_090877.1:50206473-50221473 GCF_036669935.1 Montipora foliosa | reverse complement strand
ACACAGGAAGAACTTTGAGTGCTGATGGTGGAGGGACGGCGTATAGATGAACGCTTCGGATTTGCACCTAATTTGAGAGAGCGGATGAACTTCATAGAAGTGGATCGGAAGTGCTCATTCCCAAACGCAAACAAGAACGGGTTTAGCGCGCAGTTTAAGTAACCAAACATCAATAACAATACGTACACTTTATAAGGGTATGGATTCCAATGCTTTCCACCATAAAGATTGGAAGCAATGCTGAAGTAGGAATAAGGCTGCCAACAAAAGAAAAATGCTGCCAAAAACATCAAAGTTGTCTTGGTTGCCTTCAGGTGTTTTGCGAAGAATTTTGTTTGTTTGGAATCGTGTCTTTGAGACCCCAAGGTACCTAAAATCTGCTTATTTCGTTGGTGCTTGTAGGCAATGACAAAGGCCAAGATAAAAAAGACACAGCTTATCAGAAGGGGTGCAATAAAGTTCAGGAGAGTGCTTACTGCGAAGTACACCTTAGTAAAGGGAACCATACACATGTCCCATTGTACGGGCTCTCGACCTTTCACATGCCAGCCCATTACCGGCAGAAGAGCCCAGATAATGCTGTAGATCCAAATGGTGACGATGACGATCAAACAGGATCTCTTTGTCGAGAATTGCGATCGGCGATATTGTCTCATAGGATCTCTGATGCTAAGAAATCGATCCACGCCGATGGCCAAAAGCGTGAAGATCGAGGTGGGAACCGTTATATACCAAGCAGTGTAGAATGCAACGCACAGACTCGCTGCATGTTTCCATACGCTTTGTTGAAAAATAAATTCGATATCAAAGGGCATTGCCATGGTGGCAGTGATGAGATCTGAGATTGCCAGAGACAGAAGGTACAAGTATGTTGTATTACTGCGAAGACTTCTGTTGGCGAGTATCGTGAAAACGACAGCTAGATTTCCAAGAGCTGCAATGATCGCGATTAATATATAAACTGCACAAACTGGATACATGAATGAGGGCTCAAAAAAGTAGTATCCTACATTTCCTTGAGAATCCGATGTGTTGTGGTCTGTTGAGTTGAACATAATAATATAAACGTTTTTCGCTTGGGTCAGAATCAAATCGGTGCGACTTCAAGAATCTTTACTTTGATAAATTGCAAAGAAAGAATCTCTAGGACAAGTGAAAATAGTTCTTATATAGGACTTCACGATCTTTGAGCTGATGTCATCGGCTAAATTAATCTTCAAGTGGATAGGACGTATCAAGATATTATTGGAACTACACTTAAATGACCTATATTCACCTTAATTATTTCAATATCCATGCAAAACCTGCGGATTTTGCTGTGTTTTTGTTGTTGACAAGAAAGATTCATTCCTTCTTCGTAGAGTTTATTGCAGTATTATTCCTGAATAAATAAAATTAATTCAAGGAGCACTTCATTAGAGATAAGGCAAGAATATATAAGTTGCATTCATATATTTTGGTTGGTTCTTCTAAAATCGCTGCGTAGAAACGTATTTCATGTGGGTGCCCCTGTTCGATGTGTAGTGGTCTGTTGAGTTGAACATAATAATATAAACGTTTTTCGCTTGGGTCAGAATCAAATCGGTGCGACTTCAAGAATCTTTACTTTCATAAATTGCAAAGAAAGAATCTCTAGGACAAGTGAAAATAGTTCTTATATAGGACTTCACGATCTTTGAGCTGATGTCATGGGCAAAATTAATCTTCAAGTGGATAGGACGTACAAAGATATTACTGGAACTACACTTAAATGAGCTATATTCACCTTAATTATTTCAATATCCATGCAAAACCTGCGGATTTTGCTGTGTTTTTGTTGTTGACAAGAAAGATTCATTCCTTCTTCGTAGAGTTTATTGCAGTATTATTCCTGAATAAACAAAATTAATTCAAGGAGCACTTCATTAGAGATAAGGCAACAATATATAAGTTGCATTCATATATTTTGGTTGGTTCTTCTAAAATCGCTGCGTACAAACGTATTTCATGTGACATTTCTCTCGCCAAGGACGTAGTCAGAGTATTATTGGTTGACAGGGTTGTCCGTCCTTTTCATTACTTCGCTGCGGTGTCATGATCACAATCTACTTATCAAGATAAATAGATTGCGGGAAATATCATATATAATATCGGCATCGGATTTGACAAATATACCTCTACAAATCTAATTTTAATACCCATTTAAATTAAACGAAATTCTTTTGTTCAGATAATGTGGCTCACCTCCGAGAATTAAGGTACCAGAAAAAAATTACCCTACTGCAGAAGAATTATCAAGTTGCAAGTGAAAAAAGAAAGACAAAGACCAACCCTATTGGTTTGCTAATCTTTTAATCTCCTGGTGTTGTCAAGAGAAAATGTAGGGAGTCATGATAATGCGAGTAGAGGATAGGGCTAGGGCATGTGAATTTCACACACACACAAAATTATTTTTAGCAACGGTGTGTGTCTGTTTCCTAGTTTAAGGTCCACAACAACACGACGTCACTTTGAATCCATCTTATGGGGCGGGGCCTCAGCACAACGGCACTTTGACCTTTTCATTCCCATGATCGAAGCGTCAATTCCCCTAACTAGTACCATGGATTTCGTTATTGGGAGAATTTGTTATGAAAATTTGGTATTATATCAATATCACTAAATTTGAGATTTTGACGGCAGCACTGATCAGTACAACTGCGAATCTTTCCGTGATTCTCTATTTTGCTCTGAGACCGCTAGTACCCCATCTATTTTAGGATACTTTGCTCACACTGCACCTCAATTCATAAATAAACGTAAATTCACAAATCCTGAGTGCCAGACTAGGCATCTTTCCTCTTTGTAACCTTATTCTTTTACTGGTATAGTCACAAATACTGCAGTGACACTTACACTTACTTAATTTTGAGATTCAACACGAATTGTCCCTGTATTAATTTTCTAAGCAGTTGCTACCTGTAAGGTTGAACATTATTTTTCGTTGAGCGTAAATGCAGGTATATATCTTCACGAAGACTGGAGTTTAGGGGACACCGTGACCAGGATAAGCCGCGGCTTGAGAAAGCCGTGAACGTAGATTTTGTACCATTTTTACGGGGTGTTCGCGTCTTCTGTAAGCCGTGGCTTGTTTTCTCTCGTATAAACGGCCCTATTGATATTTTCGATATTAGAACCACACATCTGATCACAGGTACTATTTACGTACGTTCTCAGTAGCCTTGTGACATGGCTCCGAGATTATAGAGGTTTTGCATTCCACATTCATAACACCTTTGGGGCTTTTTGACTGTTTTCGGTTGTTTTTGCTAAACAGTTGTTACCGTCCAAAGAAAGATTAAATTCACAGCCAAACTTGGTTTTAGTGTCTTCCGTACTGACTGAAATGATGTTCTTTTCCATTCTGACAAAACAATATTCCTTAGTGTATTTTTACTTTTCAAGTGGACCATTTCGAGAGAAAAGAAGATAATTTCAAGAAGCACTTAATCAAAGATAACCGTTGGCGGTGGTGTTAATTGTGGCTTACCTGTTTTCCATTGCTTCTCATTCCATGACCATTCGCAAGTGATTGGTGGCATGTTTGTTGGAGGTCAAATCCGGTCTCAGGTTAAATCTGTTTTTACCTAGGTTAAATTGGTGATCCTCATTTTTCCTCGGTTGAATATGTTCTCTACCTAATTTAAAGCACCTATAAACCCCGTAAAGAGGACTGAAAATACATAGACCTTCCCTCAAGCTCAGGCTGTCTAACGCATCCCAACAGATCTTAATTCGTAACATCTTATCGGTTTTTGTATTCATACATTTCATCCATTCAGTCTCAACATCACAACATGGTAATGGAACAAAATGCTCAACCCAACACAGTTTTTCATTACTCACTAGCTTTTGTGTAATAAGTCAATTGATATCCCTGTATAATAACCAAAACCAATCCTAACTTGACCCTAATTTTTTTCTAGGCTTAATTTAGGCTCCACAAAAAGGGTTCCTGAGTGCGTTTTCAACCTACAGGTAAAATGGGGATCACTAATTTAACCTAGGTAAAAACGGATTCAACCTGCCGTGGGAAAGGATTTTACAGGCAACATGTGTACCTCTTATGGACGATTTGGAAAGAACGCGCCATTTTTGCTTACTAGTAGTACGTCTCAACTTTCAACCATTTAAGTCGGGGGTGGAAGCTGAATAATGAATAATGAATAACGAGTATAAATAAAAAATGAATAATGAATAATTGGGTCTGAAAACGCCGGAATAATCAATAACGCAGTTAATATGCCAGTGGAGTAATGAATAACCTACAAAAATCTAAAAAGAATAACGAATAATCGAGGTCGAATTATTCAGCTTCCACCCCCGAATTTAAGGGTGACTTAGGTCTGATTTACTTGACACGATTTGCGATGAAGTCGTGGGGTAAGCCAGAGGATGTTGGAACTTCCCAAATGATCATCTTAGTGGTTCTCGGTGGTACGGTCATACGCAATTCTGTCCCGAATTAACCTGTGGTCTGACATTGAGATTTTATAGTGGTTCGTTCACGTCAGTATTTCATTATCTCAGTATCTTCTGATTAGTGTCTTCTTTCTTAAGACGTTCCGAATAAGATGACATCAATTCTCTGTTGTCAGTATGGTCTTCCCAGATGATAACCACATTAAATTAAAGTTGATTCCAATTACATCTGCCGCATAGCCAGCCGAAGAACGACCTCATTACATTCTAATCAGTCGTAGCAACGGCTTAGTAGTTAACCATCTCCCCCTTAACAATAATTAATCAGGCCCGGGGTGCACGCTCGAAGCATAGTTAGCGCTAAATACCATGGAAACCTATAAGTTTTAATACCTCTTAACCAACGGCTAGCGCTAACCAGGCTTTGAGCAACCGGCCCCAGTTTGGTATGTCTTACGACTTTTTTAAAAACTAATCTAATTAAAAGAGATGGCAATACAAAGGGAAACGAATTTGAACCGACTTTATTTCAAAAGCGTCTGATCTACGTAAGTCTGCAACTTCACAACACTAAATTAAACAATATGTTGCAATGTAATCTAGTTTACCTGTAACCGTATTTTGTGCAATAATATTATGGAATTGTCGATAAGTGATCAATCCAAAGTATCCATATAAATAATTTGTGCATAATATTGTGCATATTGATAACATATCATAGTCACTAGATGTTATTTTGTGAATTATAATTTGTGGGGAATGCTTTCTTGAGCCATAACAATAGTATATTCAAGCAATATATACTCTTGTCTTGAAATATACTTGAAAACAAAGTAAATAGAAAGAAAGAAAGAAAGAAAGAAACAAAAAGGAAAGAAAGCATTTTGGATTAAATCGAGAGTGACAAAAATGTTCGGAGGTCGAGGAGCGCATGTTATAAATGCAGGAGAATAGGTTCAGATTATTTCCTGGAACAATGTCACGGTATTCAAGGCCATTTAAACTAGTATTCCCAACTGATCGTCAATATTTCTCGTGCTTTATATTGTGTACAAAAGTTATGTAGCTCTTCCAAGCACATTCGGAACAAGCCTGAGAGAAACTTTTTGGAGGGCGGGGAGAGGGGAAGGAGGGCAGGGGGGCAGGGGGGTTGGGTTGGGCATACCACACAAAAAGCTTTTTTAAAATGCCCATTTGAGCCCGAAAGATTTTCTTCGGATCTTTAAGAAAAACGAGCCTCACGATATTTCAACACTTTTTAAGTCTAGATCGTGTCGCGTGAAAAAGGGTTTTTTTTTATCTGAGCGAAGATTAATTAACCATATAAATTATATGACATTTGTATCTGACACAAATCAAAGTTGAAAGAAAATGATTTATATTACAAGAAGCGAGCCTTGTGTTCACTTGGATACAAGTTGCATATTCCCTCATCAAGTTGTATCGTTATGTAAATAGGTGTTATATAATTATTATATAGACGAAATATGGTTTTAAGAAAGAAATTCTGCCCTCTTTTTAATTGAACAGCGGGAAAACGTTTCTGTATATCTTGTAGGCAAAATTCCTATATTGATGTCATTCGGCACTTGAATTTATCCCTAAAGCCGTGTGTACAGTGGAAACAGATCTGCTGAGAATTTTATGAGACTACCACTGATTTTGGAATAATTTCAATTAAAGGCTGTTTTTTTTTCACGGATGGCTTAGTGTTCGCTCTTCTTCCGTACGGACTGAAGACGTATCTCTTTGCTATCATTTTCCGGAATCTCAGAGGAAGTACTTTGCGTGCTGATGGTGGAGGGACGGCGTATGGATGACCGCATCGGATTTGCAACTAATTTGAGAGAGCGGATGAACTTCATAGAAGTGGATCGGAAGTGCTCATTGCGAAACGCGAACAAGAACGAGTTTAGCGCCCAGTTTAGGTAACCGAACATCATCAACAATACGTACACTTTATAAGGGTATGGATCCCAATACTGTCCACCATAAAGATTGGAAGCAATGCTGAAGTAGGAATAAGGCTGCCAACAAAAGAAAAATGCTCCCAAAAACATCAAAGTTGTCTTGGTTGCCTTCAGGTGTTTTGCGAAGAATCTTGTTTGTTTGGAATCGAGTCTTTGAGACCCAAAGGTGCCTAAAATCTGCTTATTTCGTTGGTGCTTGTAGGCAATGACAAAGGCCAAGATAAAAAAGACACAGCTTAGCAGAAGGGGTACAAGAAAGTTCAGGAGAACGTTTAGTGCGGAATAAAACTTGGTGAAGGGAATCATACACATGTCATACACGGGCTCTCGACCTTTCACATGCCAGCCCATTACAGGCAGAAGAGCCCAGATAATGCTGTAGATCCAAATGGTGATGATGGCGATCAAACAGGATCTCTTTGTCGAGAATTGCGATAGGCGATATTGTCTCATAGGATCTCTGAGGCTAAGAAATCGATCCACGCCGATGGCCAAAAGCGTGAAGAGCGAGGTGGGAACCGTGATATACCAAGCAGTGAAGAATGCAACGCACAGACTCGCGCCATGTTTCCATACGCGTTGTTGAAAAATAAATTCGATATCAAAGGGCATTGCCATGGTGGCAGTGATGATATCTGAGATTGCCAGAGATAGAAGGTACAAGTATGTTGTATTACTGCGAAGACTTCTTTTGGCGAGTATCGTGAAAACGATAGCTAGATTTCCAAGAGCTGCAATGATCGCGATTAATATATAAACTGCAGAAACTGGATACATGAATGAAGGCTCAAAGAAGTAGTACCCTTCATGTGCTTGAGAATTCGATCAGGGGCACCCAACGTCAATTTTCGGAAAATATCTGTTCGGAAGACGATTTGAAATCTAGAATTTTCGGAACATCTGTTGTAAAATTTCTTGCTTGCCTGCATCTCCTAGGATTTTCGAACATCTGAAAAATGGTATAATTGCCCATTTTTAACGGATTTCTACCCTAAAAACGTCACCTATAATTTTCGGGAGCCTTTTTTCTGGCTGAAATTTTCGAAAAGGTAAGTTTTGATCCCTATAATTTTCGGATCGCTAGACTTTCAGCTAGGAAATCCGAACAGATGAAAAATTTTAGGGGATAAAAATATGGCTATATCTACCGTTTAAATTCTAAAATACGTTTAACAATGCTACTTTTAAGTTGTTTTGAACTATATTCTCGTTGGGTGCCCCTGTTCGATGTGTAGTGGTCTGTTGAGTTGAACATAATCATATAAACGTTTTTCGCTTGGGTCAGAATCAAATCGGTGCGACTTCAAGAATCTTTACTTTCATAAATTGCAAAGAAAGAATCTCTAGGACAAGTGAAAATAGTTCTTATATAGGACTTCACGATCTTTGAGCTGATGTCATGGGCAAAATTAATCTTCAAGTGGATAGGACGTACAAAGATATTACTGGAACTACACTTAAATGACCTATATTCACCTTAATTATTTCAATATTCATGCAAAACCTGCGGATTTTGCTTTGTTTTTGTTGTTGACAAGAAAGATTCATTCCTTCTTCGTAGAGTTTATTGCAGTATTATTCCTGAATAAACAAAATTAATTCAAGGAGCACTTCATTAGAGATAAGGCAACAATATATAAGTTGCATTCATATATTTTGGTTGGGTCTTCTAAAATCGCTGCGTACAAACGTATTTCATGAGACATTTCTCTCGCCAAGGACGTAGTGAGAGTATTGTTGGTTGACAGGGTTGTCCGTCCTTCTCATTACTTCGCTACGGTGTCATGATCACAATCTACTTATCAAGATAAATAGATTGCGGGAAATATCATATATAATATCGGCATCGGATTTGACAAATATACCTCTACAAATCTGATCTTAATACCCATTTAAAAACGAAATTCTTTTGTTCAAATATTGTGGCTCAGCTCCAAGAATTAAGGTACCAGAAAAAAATTACCCTACTGCAGAAGAATTATCAAGTTGCAAGTGAAAAAAGAAAGACAAAGACCAACCCTATTGGTTTGCTAATCTTTTCATCTCCTGGTGTTGTGAAGAGAAAATGTAGGGACACATGATAATGCGAGCAGAGGATAGGGCTAGGGCATGTGAATTTCACACACACACAAAATTATTTTTAGCAACGGTGTGTGTCTGTTTCCTAGTTTAAGGTCCACAACAACACGACGTCACTTTGAATCCATCTTATGGGACGGGGCCTCAGCGCAACGGCACTTCGACCTTTTCATTCCCATGATCGAAGCGTCAATTCTCCTAACTAGTACCATGGATCTCGTTATTGGGAGAATTTGTTATGAAAATTTGGTATTATATCAATATCACTAAATTTGAGATTTTGACGGCAGCACTGATCAGTACAACTGCGAATCTTTCCGTGATTCTCTATTTTGCTCTGAGACCGCTAGTACCCGATCTATTTTAGGATACTTTGCTCACACTGCACCTCAATTCATAAATAAATGTAAATTCACAAATCCTGAGTGCCAGACTAGGCATCTTCCTCTTTGTAACCTTATTCTTTCACTGGTATAGTCACAAATACTACAGTGACACTTACACTTACTCAATTTTGACATTCAACACGAAGTGTCCCTGTATTAATTTTCAAAGCAGTTGCTACCTGTAAGGTTTAACGTTATTTTTCGTTGAGCGTAAATGCAGGTGTATATCTTCACGAAGACTGGAGTTTAGGGGACACCGTGACGTTAATTGTCTCAGTGGGGCTGAGAGCAAGAGTATACACTTTGTGACGCTTTTCAAAAATCGCCGGGCATCTGATTACCTGAATTTGTAATATATTATCACTGGGAGCCCTCACTCCCAAATGCCCCAGGCAGATGTAAGTTATAGGAAGAGGAGAGCCCTGGGGCGAATGGAGTGGAAGCCATGGCAACACGCTGGACATCGCTGCGGGGAGGTCAGTGGGAGGGTCTCGGAATGCCTGACGTTCGTTTAAAACAAAAGAGAGGAATAAAAGGGATAAAACGAGCCTATTTTGACCAAAATGGTAATAAATTATGCACATAAGGCTCTCCTATAGAGCTATAGATGTCATAGATGCAAGGAAATTTCGAACTTAAATAGTATAAGGGAATAAGGGGCATTTGTACATGACGGTCCCCAGTGAGAATACTACACAAATACAAGCGAAACGAATTAATAATGCACACTTATGCACCGATCGTTCAAAACATCAAAATCCTCCTGGACATTTGCCGATAATCAATTTTGGGAACCAAATGTACCGTGTCAACAAGGAGAGCTGGGAAATTCGACATGTAAAGTCTGTCACTTCAATCCCCTTCAAAAACCACATTCTACCCAGGCAAAGTACAAATAGACCATATTCGTATTCTCAGTATTGGACTGGAACTATGCTGGCCATTTGATCAGTTGTCTCTGGTTGAAACATATCAAATATATTATATATTAGGGCCGTTTATACGAGAAAAAATAAGCCGCGGCTTACTCTGGACGCAGCGTACATAATACGCAAAAGGAACTATTTATAAGAGTATAAACTCCCAGACCAGGATAAGCCGCGGCTTGAGAAAGCCGTGAACGTAGATTTTGTACCATTTTTACGGGGTGTTCGCGTCTTATGTAAGCCGTGGCTTGTTTTCTCTCGTATAAACGGCCCTATTGATATTTTCGATATTAGAACCACACATCTGATTACAGGTACTGTTTACGTACGTTCTCAGTAGCCTTGTGACATGGCTCCGAGATTGTAGAGGTTTTGCATTCCACATTCATAACACCTTTGGGGCTTTTTGACTGTTTTCGGTTGTTTTTTGCTAAACAGTTGTTACCGTCCAAAGAAAGATTAAATTCACAGCCAAACTTGGTTTTAGTGTCTTCCGTACTGACTGAAATGATGTTCTTTTCCATTCTGACAAAACAATATTCCTTAGTGTATTTTTACTTTTCAAGTGGACCATTTCGAGAGAAAAGAAGATAATTTCAAGAAGCACTTAATCAAAGATAACCGTTGGCGGTGGTGTTAATTGTGGCTTACCTGTTTTCCATTGCTTCTCATTCCATGACCATTCGCAAGTGATTGGTGGCATGTGTGTTGTAGGTCAAATCCGGTCTCAGGTTAAATCTGTTTTTACCTAGGTTAAATTGGTGATCCTCATTTTTCCTCGGTTGAATATGTTCTCTACCTAATTTAAAGCACCTATCAACCCCGCAAAGAGGACTGAAAATACATAGACCTTCCCTCAAGCTCAGGCTGTCTAACGCATCCCAACAGATCTTAATTAATATTTCGTAAGATCTTATCGGTTTTTGTATTCATACATTTCATCCATTCAGTCTCAACATCACAACATGGTTATGTAACAAAATGCTCAACCCAACACAGTTTTTCATTACTCACTAGCTTTTGTGTAATACGTCATTTGATATCCCTGTATAATAACCAAAAACAATCCTAACTTGACCCTAATTTTTCTCTAGGCTTAATTTAGGCTCCACAAAAAGGGTTCCTGAGTGCGTTTTCAACCTACAGGTAAAATGGGGATCACTAATTTAACCTAGGTAAAAACGGATTCAACCTGGGAAAGGATTTTACCGGCAACATGTGTACCTCTTATGGACGATTTGGAAAGAACGCGCGATTTTTGCTTACTAGTAGTACGTCTTAACTTTCAACCATTTAAGTCGAATTTAAGGGTGACTTAGGTCTGATTTACTCGACACGATTTGCGATGAAGTCGTGGGGTAAGCCAGAGGATGTTGGAACTTCCCAAATGATCATCTTAGTGGTTCTCGGTGGTACGGTCATACGCAACTCTGTCCCGAATTAACCTGTGGTCTGACATTGAGATTTTATAGTGGTTCGTTCACGTCAGTATTTTATTATCTCAGTATCTTCTGATTAGTGTCTTCTTTCTTAAGACGTTCCGAATAAGATGACATCAATTCTCTGTTGTCAGTATGGTCTTCCCAGATGATAACCACATTAAATTAAAGTTGATTCCAATTACATCTGCCGCATAGCCAGCCGAAGAACGACCTCATTACATTCTAATCAGTCGTAGCAACGGCTTAGTAGTTAACCATCTCCCCCTTAACAATAATTAATCAGGCCCGGGGTGCACGCTCGAAGCATAGTTAGCGCTAAATACCATGGAAACCTATAAGTTTTAATACCTCTTAACCAACGGCTAGCGCTAACCAGGCTTTGAGCTACCGGCCCCAGTTTGGTATGTCTTACGACTCTTTTAAAAACTAATCTAATTAAAAGAGATGGCAATACATAGGGAAACGAATTTGAACCGACTTTATTTCAAAAGCGTCTGATCAAAGTCTGCAACTTCACAACACTAAATTAAACAATATGTTGCAATGTAATCTAGTATATCTGTGACCGTATTTTGTGCAATAATATTATGGAATTGTCGTGGAAGTGATCAATCCAAAGTATCCATATAAATAGTTTGTGCATAATATTGTGCATATTGATAACATATCATAGTCACTAGATGTTATTTTGTGAATTATAATTTGTGGGGAATGCTTTCTTGAGCCATAACAATAGTATATTCAAGCAATAGATACTCTTGTCTTGAAATATACTTGAAAACAAGGTAAATAGAAAGAAAGAAAGAAAGAAAGAAAGAAAGAAAGAAAGAAAGAAACAAAAAGGAAAGAAAGCATTTTGGATTAAATCGAGAGTGACAAAAATGTTCGGAGGTCGAGGAGCGCATGTTATAAATACGGGAGAATAGGTTCAGATTATTTCCTGGAACAATGTCACGGTATTCAAGGCCATTTAAACTAGTATTCCCAACTGATCGTCAATATTTCTCGTGCTTTATATTGTGTACAAAAGTTATGTAGCTCTTCCAAGCAAATTCGGAGCAGGCCTGAGAGAAACGTTTTGGAGGGCGGGGAGGGGGGAAGGAGGGCAGGGGGGCAGGGGGGTTGGGTTGGGTATATCACACAAAAAGCTTTTTTAAAATGCCCATTTGAGCCCGAAAGATTTTCTTCGGATCTTTAAGAAAAACGAGCCTCACGATATTTCAACACTTTTTAAGTCTAGATCGTGTCGCGTGAAAAAGGGTTTTTTTTATCTGAGCGAAGATTCATTAACCATATAATTTATATGACATTTGTATCTGACAAAAATCAAAATTGAAAAAAAATGATTTATATTACAAGAAGCGAGCCTTGTGTTCACTTGGATACAAGTTGCATATTCCCTCATCAAGTTGTATCGTTATGTAAATAGGTGTTATATAATTATTATATAGACGAAATATGGTTTTAAGAAAGAAATTCTGCCCTCTTTTTAATTGAACAACAGGAAAACGTCTCTGTATATCTTGTAGGCAAAATATCTCCATTGATGTCATTCGGCACTTGAATTTATCCCTAAAGCCGTATGTACAGTGGAAACAGCTCTGCTGAGAATTTTATGAGACTACCACTGATTTTGGAATAATTTCAATTAAAGGCTGTTTTTTTTTCACGGATGGCTTAGTGTTCGCTCTTCTTCCGTACGGACTGAAGACGTGTCTCTTTGCTATCATTTTCCGGAATCTCAGAGGAAGTACTTTGCGTGCTGATGGTGGAGGGAAGGCGTATGGATGACCGCATCGGATTTTCAACTAATTTGAGAGAGCGGATGAACTTCATAGAAGTGGATCGGAAGTGCTCATTGCGAAACGCGAACAAGAACGGGTTTAGCGCGCAGTTTAGGTAACCGAACATCATCAACGATACGTACACTTTATAAGGGTATGGATCCCAATACTGTCCTCCATAAAGATTGGAAGCAATGCTGAAGTAGGAATAAGGCTGCCAACAAAAGAAAAATGCTGCCAAAAACATCAAAGTTGTCTTTGTTGCCTTCAGGTGTTTTGCGAAGAATCTTGTTTGTTTGGAATCGTGTCTTTGAACCCAAAGGTACCTAAAGTCTGCTTATTTCGTTGCTGCTTGTAGGCAATGACAAAGGCCAAGATAAAAAAGACACAGGTTATAAGAAGGGGTGCAACAAAGTTCAGGAGGGTGCTTAGTGCGGAGTACACCTTAGTGAACGGAATCATACACATGTCCCATTGTACGAACTCTTGACCTTTCACATGCCAGCCCATTACAGGCAGAAGAGCCCAGGTAATGCTGTAGATCCAAATGGTGATGATGACGATCAAACAGGATCTCTTTGTCGAGAATTGCGATTGGCGATATTGTCTCATAGGATCTCTGAGGCTAAGAAATCGATCCACGCTGATGGCCAAAAGCGTTAAGATCGAGGTGGGAACCGTGATAAGCCAAGCAGTGTAGAATGCAACGCACAGACTCACTCCATGTTTCCATACGCTTTGTTGAAAAATAAATTCGATATCAAAGGGCATTGCCATGGTGGCGGGTGATGAGATCTGAGATTGCCAGAGACAGAAGGTACATGTAGGTTGTATTACTGCGAAGACTTCTGTTGGCGAGTATCGTGAAAACGACAGCTAGATTTCCAAGAGCTGCAATGATCGCGATTAATATATAAACTGCAGAAACTGGATACATGAATGAAGGCTCAAAGAAGTAGTACCCTACATTTCCTTGAGAATCCGATGTGTTGTGGTCTGTTGAGTTGAACATAATTATGTGAACGTTTTTCGCTTGGGTCAGAATCAAATTGGTGCGACTTCAAGAATCTTTACTTTGATAAATTGCAAAGAAAGAATCTCTAGGACAAGTGAAAATAGTTCTTATATAGGTCTTCACGATCTTTGAACTGATGTCATTGGCTAAATTGATCTTCAAGTGGATAGGACGTATAAAGATATTACTGGAACTACACTTAAATGACCTATTTACCTCAATTATTTCAATATCCATGCAAAACCTGTGTTTTTGTTGTTGACAAGAGAGATTCAGTCCTTCTTCGTAGAGTTTATTGCCGTATTATTCCTGAATAAACAAAATTAATTCTAGGAGCGCTTCATTACTGGGTTGCCAAACCCAGTCGGAATCTGGGTTTCATTTCGTGTTTTTTTTTTTACTGGGTTTCCAGTATGGCAATCCCAGTCGGAAAATGGGTAGGATTTGTTGGGTGTGTGTGTTTTTTTTTCCGTGTCGGTAAAAGTCTTGTCTGTCACTCCCCTGCTAAGGAGTGTCTTTATGCATAGAGTCTTCTGCACGTATTTTCTTAGGATAGAGATCAGAGGGTAGTGGAAATGCGTAGAATTCTCTGGTGGACACAGTAGAATGATTAACTTAACCTTGCATGAATGGCGTCGAAAGTCATGTAACGCGAACGGCGTTTTAGTGGATCTTTAAACAAAATATACTCTTTTGGAGCTCAATAATGGAAAGTCAGTTGGATAAACTAGGCAGGCACTGAAAAACAAATACCTGGAATCTTAAAAGCGACGAGTAATGGACTTCGACAACAATCTATCCTCCCTAGAGCCGAAATCAAAGTGAGCTGTATTTCTAATATTTGACTAAGTGTGCTGTTATGTAGAACACTGAAACCAAATGGAAAATTCTCTGGTAACTTATGGGTTCAACAAAGACGGAGAACGAATCGAACACCTTAAGTGGATGTCTGTGATCA